>NC_086445.1:616199417-616424417 GCF_028390025.1 Pseudophryne corroboree
TTATGGCTGCAGAGTGAGTAAGTGTGCACGGCTGCAGAGTGTGTGTGTGTGTGTGTGTGTGTGTGTGTGTGCATGGCTGCAGAGTGAGAGTGTGTCTTTGTGCATGGCTGAAGAGTGAGTGTGTGTGTGTATGGCTGCAGAACAAGTGAGTGTGTGTGCATGGCTGCAGAGTGAGTGTGTGTGTGCACGGCTGCAGAGTGTGTGCGCGTGCATGGCTGCAAAGTGAGTTAGTGTGTCTGTGTGCATGGCTGAAGAGTGAGTGTGTGTTTGCATGGCTGCAGAGTGAATGTGTATATGGCTGCAGAGTGAGTTAGTGTGTCTGTGTGCATGGCTGCAGTAAGTGAGTGTGTGCATGGTTGCAGAGCAAACGTGTGTGTGTGTGTGTGTGTGTGTGTGTGTGTTTTTGTATGGCTGCAGAGGTGTGTGTGTGTGTGGCGAGTGAGTGTGTGTCTACATGGCTGCAGAGTGAATGTGTGTTTATGCATGGCTGCAGAGTGAGTTAGTTGTCTTTGTGCATGGCTGCAGAGTGAGTGAGTGTGTGTGCACAGCTGCAGAGTGAGTGTGTGTGTGTGTGTGTGTGTGTGTGTGTATGCGAGCATCACTGCAGAGTGAGTGTGTGTATGGCTGCAGAACGAGTGAGTGTGTTTGTGCACAGCTGCAGAGTGTGTGTGTGTGTGTGTGTGTGTGTGTGCACGTGAGCATCGCTGCAGAGTGTGTGTGTGTGTGTATATGGCTGCAGAACAAGTGAGTGTGTGTGTGCATGGCTGCAGAGTGAATGTGTGTGTGCACGGCTGCAGAGTGTGTGTGCGTGCATGGCTGCAAAGTAAGTTAGTGTGTCTGTGTGCATGGATGAAGAGTGTGTGTGTTTGCATGGCTGCAGAGTGAGTTAGTGTGTTTGTGTACATGGCTGCAGTAAGTGAGCATGTGCATGGTTGCAGAGCAAGTGTGTGTGTGTGTGTGTGTGTGTGTGTGTGTGTGTGTGTGTGTGTGTGTGTCGAGCGAGTGTGTGTATCCATGGCTGCAGAATGAGTTAGTGTGTCTTTGTGCATGGCTGCAGTAAGTGAGCATGTGCATGGTTGCAGAGCAAGTGTGTGTGTGTGTGTGTGTGTGTGTGTGTGTGTGTGTATATGGCTGCAGAGAGAGTGTGTGTGTGTGTGTGTGTGTGTGTGTGTGTGTGTGTGTGTGTGTGTAGAGCTGCAGAGTGAGTGTGTGTGCATGGCGGCAGAGTGAGTGAGTGTTTGTGCATGGCTGCAGAATGAGTGTGTGTGCATGGCTGTAGAGCAAGTTAGTGTGTCTGTGTGCATGGCTGCAGAGTGAATGTTTATATGGCTGCAGAGCTAGTGAGTGTGTGTCTGTTTGCAAGTCTGCAGAGTGAGTGTGTGTGCGTGCATGGCTGCAGGGTGAGTTAGTGTGTCTTTGTGCATGGCTGCAGAGTGAGTGAGTGTGTGCACAGCTGGAGAGAGAGAGAGAGAGAGAGAGAGAGAGAGAGAGAGAGAGAGAGAGAGAGAGAGAGAGAGAGAGAGAGAGAGAGAGAGAGTGTGTGTGTGTGTGTGTAAGCATGGCTGCAGAGTGTGTGTGTGTGTGTGTGTGTGTGTGTGTGTGTTTGCATGGCTGCAGAGTGAATGTGTATATGGCTGCAGAGTTAGTGAGTGTGTGTCTGTTTGCAAGTCTGCAGAGTGAGTGTGTCTTTTTGCATGGCTGCAGAGTGAGTTAGTGTGTCTTTTTGCATGGCTGCAGAGTTAGTGAGTGTGTGCACAGCTGCAGAGTGAGTGAGTGTGTGTGTGTGTGTGTGTGTGTGTGTGTGCACACGCGCGAGCATGGCTGCAGAGTGTGTGTGCGAGCATGGCTGCACAGTGTGTGTGTGTGTGTACAGCTGCAGAGTGAGTGTGTGCCTGTGAGCATGGCTGCAGAGTGTGTGTGTATGTGTGTGTGTGTGTGTGTAGCTGCAGAGTGAGTTATACCCCTTTCACATTCCAAATGCCGGGTCCCACCCAGTAAATGGAAACGGGTCCTTACCGGGTGGGATCCGGCATTTGACCCTACATGCTGCCATCCTGACCCAGCTTATTGCTAGGTCTGGTTGCTGTACAGGGGCCGGTACTGCGGCATCATTGGGGGCGGTGGCAGCACTGGAGATGAGCTCATCTCTGCGTCGCCTTTCCCTGTGTAGTGAACTGGTCCGGGGGCGCATCGAACCGGCAACCCGTTCACTCTGCCACTGACCCGGTATTCAACCGGGGAATAACACTGCTTTATTCCCGGGTTGAATTACTGGGTCAGGCGACTCAGGAATTCGCCATGTGCCCTTTCACACTGCACAGCGACCTGTGTCGACCCGCCAATATGCTGGGTCGATACTAGGTTATTTGTGTGGTGTGAAAGGGATATATTAGTGTGTGTGGCAATGGCTGCAGTGTGTGTGTGTGTGTGTGCGTGTGTGTGGCTGCAGAGTGAGTGTGTGCGTGTGTGTTTCTGCAGAGTGAGTTAGTGTGTCTGTGTGCATGGCTGCAGAGTGAGTGTGTGTGTTTACATGGATGCAGAGGGTGTGTGTGTGTGTGTGTGTGTGTGTGTGTGTGTGTGTATCTCTGCAGAGTAAGTGTGTATTTACATGGATGCAGAGGGTGTGTGTGTGTGTGTGTGTATATCTCTGCAGAGTGAGTGTGTATTTACATGGATGCAGAGGAAGTGTGTGTGTGTGTGTGTGTGTGTGTGTGTGTGGCTGCAGAGTGAGTGTGTGTATGGCTGCAGAGTGAGTGTGTGATGTGTGTGCTTGGCTGTAGAGTGCCTCAGCGTAATTTTTTGAAATTCAAGATGGCCCCCGCAAGCCAATCACAGCTCGCAGTGTCATCGCCCAGCCCCCTCTGGCTGATTTATATAGATCAACACAAGGCAACAGCTGTCAGTCCGACGACAGAGGAGGAGCATTGAAGAGCTCCCGAAGACAGAATACTCAATGGAAGTCCTGGATGGGTGGCGGCCATAAAAAAAGAGCTTAAAGGCCACCATTACCCAGGTGAAGATGCCGGAGGAAGACACCGGAAGCCCTGGGGATGCGGTGGCCATGAAAAAGAGCTTATAGGGCGCCGCCCACCAGGTGAAAACGCCGGAAGCCCTGTGGAGGCGGCAGAGGCAGATTTAGACCTCATGGGGCCCTAAGCAAGATGCTAATATGGGGCCCCCCTTCTTCAAATAATCCATAACACCTGTGTGTGTGTGTGTGTGTGTGTGTGTGTGTGTGTGTGTGTGTGTGTGTGTGTGTATGTATGTATGTATGTATGTATGTATGTATGTATGTATGTATGTATATATATATATATATATATATATATATATATATATATATATATATATAGTTCCAAATAATGCAGCACTCGATGACAATAATAATAAAAAAGGCGACAAATGTGTCTTTTAATGTACTAGCATCAGGATTAAAAGCACTGAAACAATGAAAAAGCAAAGAGACAGGTTTCTTTTTATTATTGTTGCAGAGTGCTGCATTAATTGTAACATTATCTATATAGCAGTGTGGGCACTGGTGCAAGGTAATTTAGTTTTCTGGAGGTGCTGTTCCATCGCTTTGAAACATAGTATTATATGTGACACATACTTACACACACAAACATAGCATATATACACACAGCATACTTACTCACACACACACACACACACACACACACACTTCTAAACCAGGGACGTGCAGTCAGGGGAGGCAGTGCCTCCCCTGTCATTAAAGGGATTACAAGAATACAGAGAAGATACTTATGACATGTTCTGTGTCATAAGTATCTTCTCATAGTAACCTAATCTTTTTTAGCGTAAAAAAAAAAATTTCGGAGGCACCTTGAATGGTGCCTCTCGCTGCTAACTGTAAATGGCCGGAAGCAGGGGGCGGACAGAGGGTGTGGCCGTGCAGAGGGCTGGAAAAGCCCATTAAAAAAAGCATTGAAAGCGGCACCTATAGAGGTGCCTCAGTGCAGCAGGGACATGCTTTCAGCCCATAAAAGCACGCCCCTGTGACATGCACACAAGTGCCTCCCACCACCATACAGAACCGCAGCAGCCATCAGTGGACTTGCCTGCTGGGATGACGAGTGACTCCGGCTGTCCTATCCTGTGACCCCCCTGCCTGCCAGCCGCCTTGTTCGGTGCTTGCTGCTGAATGGTAGGAGGATGGGGTGGGTGTTTCTCAAAGGGGGCGTGGCCACAGGTCCGTGATTAGGCCATGCCCCCGACTTCTCCTTGTCTTTTATGTGTCCCTGCCTACTCCTGCTGTGTCCAGAAGGCTTAGTGACTGACTGGGGGAAACGGGGGAGAGTGGAAGGGCAGAGGAGAACAGGTATGTGTGTTGCTAAGTACAGGCTGGGTGTGTGTGTAGGGACTGGGGTAAACAGGGTGTGTGTGTGGTGTGGCTGGAGGGGACAGGGTGTGTGTCAGTGTATATAGGGACTGGGGAAACTGGCTGTGTGTGTAGGGCGTTGAGGGGGGGGCTGGTGTGTGTGGTGATATGGGCATGTTGCTGGGGTGGGTTGCTCACTTGGAAGCTATGCTCAGGCGGGTGATCTTCACGTCTGTGGATGCTCGGTCCTTGTGCATTTGGCTGCACTATGTGCACTAAGAGGAGCTTTGTTGGCTGCGTTGTTGGCTGTGGGGGAGGGATGTGGGGAGGGTCTCTGCTCGTCCGGCTCAGGGGATCCCGCCAGTGGCGGTTCTATGTGCGGGTGGGCGTTCCAGTCACCTCACCAGCGTCATCAGCACCCATCTGCTGCCCGCATCACAATGCTTCCTGCTGCCGGGCGGCCGCCCCCAGTCCTGGCCACTTCCCGACGGCCACCCCACCGTCCTCTTTTGGCCGATTCCTGCTGCCTGCCGCCCCCTGGACACTTACCACTGCCGGTCGCCTCCTGCCACTTCTCACTCACGCTCAGCTTCACGCTGGGTGGAAGTATGAGAACATAGAGCCAAGGGACCACAGGCGCCGGATGTGAGTGACGGCTAGCTGGTGCAGTGTGTATAAGGGGCTAGGTGGTGCAATTTGTTTAATGGGCTACCTGGTGCAATGTGTATAATGGGCTACCTGGCGCAATGTGTATAATGGGCTACCTGGCATAATGTGTATAAGGAGCTACCTGTCATAATGTGTATAAGGAGCTACCTGGTGCAATGTGAATAATGGGAAACCTGGTGAATTGTGTATAAGGGGCTACCTGTGTATAATAGGATCTACCTCATGCAGTGTGTAAAATGGGCTACCTGGTGCAATGTGTATAAGAGCTACCTAGTGCAATGTGCCCCTGAGGGCAATGAAAAGTGGTGATGTTGCCCATAGCAACTAATCAGATTATGTCTATCATTTTCCTGGATGCAATAGAGAAACAATAGAGATAATTTGATTTGTTGCTGTGGGTAACCACCACTTTTCATTTTTAGAACCTTTAGTAAATTTACACCTAGGACCCAGAGCGGCTTTGACTCAGGCAAGGAACAATGTGTGGCGGGCCCTGCGTGACACAACCCCTAGTCACAACCCCCGCTGTTGCTGGTCACATCCCCTACGACGGTACACAATAGGCCCTTCATAAATTTCAGCTCCAGGCCCATGTGGTCCTTAATCTGGCACTGGTGATTATGCAGCAGCAGCACTGACAGTGACCTGCATGCGGCTGTCACTGTCAGTGCTGCTGTTACAGGTAGAGACGAGAGAGATAGTGCCAGCCAGTGTCTTCTGCAGTCAGTGTCAGTGCATGTAAGTGTTTAGTTTACACACACTGTCACACCACTGCTTTATTCTTGTTGTCCACTGTCCAGGTTTTTCAGTAACTCAATACCGCCACAACCGCGGCGCTGATAAGTTAATGAAAGGCCTGAACATTGAACAACAATTATACATTAATGTCCCCCACCCCACCCCTGTCTTCCCCACTCCAATTCCAACTTGTTTTTTTTTTTATTCATTAAAATTCTCTACACAACACATACACAAATACTACATTTGCCTGCTCATCACGTTTGATGAGCAGGCACTTTGCGGTGCAGAACCCGGTGTTGGGCGGTAGCGGGCAGCGGCGGCAGGCAGCGTGACTTGACTTGTGCGGCAGAGGCGGGCAGCGGGACTTATGCGGCGTTGGGAGTTATGCAGTGGCGGCGGGGCTTGTGCGGCGGAGGTAGGCAGCGGGACTTCTGCGGCGGCAGGACTTCAGCGGCGGCTGGACTTCTGCTGCGGGATTCAGCGGGCATTTTGGCTGCAGGTCTGGATCATGGATCTAGTTCCTGCAGCCATTAGGGCACCATAGTTGAGGGCTTTGCCACTTTCAAAAATGGCGCTGAAGTGCAGAGCCATTTTTGAAATACAAGATGGCCGCCGCGAGCCAATCACCCCGGCCAGTGCCTCACCAACAACTAACCTCACCGCACGCCACTGTTCTAAACACACACAAGGCATATACAAACACACAGCATATAGAAACACACATGCAGCATGCATATACTGTACATACACACATAATTTATTAAGAGCACAGAAACACATACACACAAAAATACACACATTCACTGAGCGCAGCGGCTCTCATGGGCTCTCTCACTCGCACCACACCAGGCGACTTGCAGGCAGCCCTGCCGCAGCGGCACTTCTTTCTGAACCTGCCAGTGTCATGATGAGGAGGATGGTTCGGGGGCTACTGCTTCTGGCAGCCCTGGTTCGTAACAGCCCTGGTTAGCTGATGATGTACCCCTGTGAGTGGCGGCGCGGGTGCTCGCCGCTCACTCCTCCTTTGCTGTCAATTCCAAATTGATACCTGACCTATCCTACCACAAACACCCCTCCGACCCCTGTCACCCAGCAGCACCTCACCTCACCTTTTCTTCTGGGTGCCCTGAAGTTGGCAGCACCTCTCCCTGTCCGTGTGTAGAACATGGAGAGGACGCCGCCCATCACAGTATTGGTGCAGCAAAGTGGACAAAAGTGGACAGAGCGGCGTGTGGCGCCAACTCAATAAATAATTAATTATTCCTGTCAGTGGGCCCCTGGGTGCCGCCAGGCCCTAAGCGATCGCTTAGGTTGCATTGTGGTAAATCCGGCGGCCATGAAAAAGAGGTTAAAGGCCGCCGCTCCCAAGGTGAAAAGCACCAGAGGAAGATGCCGGAAGCCCTGGGGAGGCGGCAGCCATATTAAAGACCTCAAAGGCCATCGCCTCCCAGGTGAAGATGCTGAAGGAAGACCACGGAAGACCTGGGAAGGCGGCAGCCATGAAAAAGAGCTTAAAGGCCCCCAACATCCCAGGTGAAGACTCTGTACAATAAAACCTTTTTTTTTTTCAAAACGTGTGTTGTTTTTATTTTAATATTTTCTTTACAGGTGGACTACAGGTGCCAGCGGGTCCGTTATGTCTGGGCATGCTGACACTTATGGATCTCTAAGTGCCAGCATGATGGGGCAGGCTTGCTTGAACCTGTAGGCCGCCTGTAAAGAACAATATTAACATACAATGAACCCTGCACCCACTGCCACCAGGGGTGCGGGGCATAGCACTGGGCTATTAACTGGTTGTTGCTCAGGAGGGGGGGACCCCATTTTTATTTTTTGGGAGCCCCACTTTCTGAGGAATTCCAGCCCCCAGCTGACTGGTTTGGGGGACTGTTTAATGTTATGGCAGGGGGACCCCACACTGAGTGTCTCCCCTGCTATGGCATTATCCCCCTGGCTGTTTTTTTGCTGGTTAGCAGCCAGTGCCTCCCCAGCCACTGACCTCACCGCACGTCACTGCTGTACTAAGGCCCTCATTCCGAGTTGTTCACTCGCTAGCTGCTTTTAGCAGCCGTGCAAACGCTAGGCAGCTGCCCTCTGGGAGTGTATCTTAGCAGAAGTGCGAACGAAAGGATCGCAGCGCTGCTACAAAAAAAGATTGTGCAGTTTCTGAGCAGCTCGAGACCTACTCCTAGCTTGTGATCACTTCAGACTGTTTAGTTCCTGTTTTGACGTCATGAACACGCCCTGCATTCGGCCAGCCACGCCTGCATTTCCCCAGGCACACCCGCGTTTGTGACAGGATGGGGATTAACCCCTGGTGTCCCCCAGCACACCAAACTATATGGGTAACATGACTTGAAAACCTACATATAATAGAAATCCAGAGGTCTTCGTTACATATATCTGCAGAAATATGGCAAAGCCACCAGGCCTCGACAAGGCTCCTCTGATGCTGGTGGTCCTAAACCTAATACTATATCTGGGCCTGGGGTGCAGAACCCCACAAACCGGCACAGGCCAGTCACCCCAGGTCAGCACACATGTGAGAAGGTAAAGTGTTAGTATGTGTTAATTAAAGGGAACGCAAAATCTGTATACAAAAAGTGATACACTAGTGACGGTGTAATTAAAAGACCTAAAGGATTAATAACAGTGTTAAGGGGGGTGCTAAATAAATATAATAGTGTGCTACCCCACAGCAGCCCAGCCACTCCAATCAGGGGGAACCGCACCCCAGACCCATTTCCAGTAATAATAATAATAATAATAATAATAATAGCCCTTCTGGGTCATACTAAATATAGTGCCACATGATAATGGCACCTAACAGATATACCCAAATTGAGAGCTAACTTACCTGGAGCCACCCCTGGGATCTCCATATGGCACTGTAGGAACCAGCATGCCCTCCAAACACTGGTCCCATCTATGCCTCTCATACTAGCAAAACAGAATGCAAGTTGCTCATATCAATTTGACAATATACTTCAGGTGCTTCAAAGGGAGGGGTAATTCTAAGCAAGAGACAGGATGGGGATTAACCCCTGGTGTCCCCCAGCACACCAAACTATATGGGTAACATGACTTGAAAACCTACATATAATAGAAATCCAGAGGTCTTCGTTACATATATCTGCAGAAATATGGCAAAGCCACCAGGCCTCGACAAGGCTCCTCTGATGCTGGTGGTCCTAAACCTAATACTATATCTGGGCCTGGGGTGCAGAACCCCACAAACCGGCACAGGCCAGCCACCCCAGGGCAGCACACATGTGAGAAGGTAAAGTGTTAGTATGTGTTAATTAAAGGGAACGCAAAATCTGTATACAAAAAGTGATACACTAGTGACGGTGTAATTAAAAGACCTAAAGGATTAATAACAGTGTTAAGGGGGGTGCTAAATAAATATAATAGTGTGCTACCCCACAGCAGCCCAGCCACTCCAATCAGGGGGAACCGCACCCCAGACCCATCTCCAGTATCTGACACGCCTGCGTTTTTACACACACTCCCTGAAAACGGTCAGTTACCTCCCAGAAACACCCACTTCCTGTCAATCACTGCAGCCAGCAGTGCGATTGAAAAGCGTCGCTAGACTTTGTGTGAAACTGCATCGGCTGTTGTGAAAGTACATCGCGCGTGCGCACTGCGCCGCAAACGCATGCGCAGAAGTGCCGCTTTTTTACCTAATCACTGCGCTGCGAACGAAAACAGCTAGCGATCAACTCGGAATGACCCCCTAAGCCTTGTAGAGAGATAAGGTGGACGGAGATAAAGTATCAACCAATCAGCTCCTGTAACATGGCAGTTAGGAGCTGGTTGGCTTGTACTTTATCACCATCCACTTTATCTCTCTCCAAGGCTCAGTACAGTAGTTCCCAAACGTTTTTGAATCACGACGCCCTAGGGTATCAGAATTTTTTTCATGGCGCTCTTAGGCCAAAGTTTCTTACTGGGAAACAAAAATAAAATAAAGTTAATTGTGTTTATATGTCATACTTACTGTAGGTTTAATTATGTGGTGAGGGACAAGATTGGCTTCTGTATGACTGGCAGACATCAGCACTGGTTTTGCCTATTACATTTGCGTGCGTGTGTATGACAGAAGGGAATTGACTTAATGGAAACATTTAGTTTGTATCTTCCACTAGGACATTGGGCCCGATTCAGACCTGATCATTGTTATTCGCACAGCGACCGATTATCGAATGACTGCGCATGCATATGCATGGCAATTCTCAGGCGTGTCGCCAAACAGCGACAGGATGGTGTGAAAATTTTGATTCAAGGTGATTGACAGGAAGAGGACGTTTGTGGGAGGTAACTGCCTGTTTTCAGGGAGTGTCAGGAAAAACGGAGGTGTACCCAAGCGTTTTCAGGGAGTGTCAGGAAAAACGGAGGTGTACCCAAGCGTTTTCATGGAGTGTGTGTGACATCAGCTCCGGCCCCGATCAGCCTGTTTGTATTGCACTCTAGGAGTAAGTCCTGGGCTACGCACAGACTGCATGGATTGTAAAAATCATTAGATGGTGAGTGAGTTGCAAACGGATTTGCAGCTGTCCGCTGTCTTGTGGAATTTTCGCATGCCGCACACATTTAATGCCACACTTGCACGGGGCGGGACACACTCCCTGGGCGGCAAGTATCTGATCACAGACCTCTGCAAATTTGCAGAGAAGCGATCAGGTCTGAATTAAGCCCTAAGGCAGGTGGAAAAAATCCCCAATTACTGAACGCCAATGGGTACAATTGGATAGCCCGGGGGGTCAATTCGCCGCAGTTACTTACAATTTAATTTCTCCCTATATCTTTTACAGGACAGCAGCCAGATAATAAATTAGTCTGACTAAACTTATAAAAAAAGATTTAATTAACAAAGTACTTGATTTATCGTTCTCCCCATCTCCTTCTGTTGCTTTACTACGTTTTCCCGATAATATTTTGTTGCATAAGCGATACGTTTTTGAACATATTCTTATTGCAGCTCTAGCTGCTTTGGCGCAAGTATGGAAGCAACCCACCCCTCCTAGTTTATTAAAGGTCATACATAAGGTTAATTTCCATTATAACATGGAAACAGAATATATGCCATGTTTATGCTTAGCCTCATCCCCTCTCGTGCATTGGTCATCCTGGTGCAAATTTGTTACGGAAGGAGATGGGGCTCAGTTTTTCCTCAACTCATCTCAATCTGACTCCCGTCAATTCAGTCTTTGTGAGAAAGAGACAGACTCCGGTAATGAGGACTAACTGTTTTTATGTCCCTCATATCATTGTGTTAAGCTGATTTACATGCTTTGATGTATGTTTGTTAATTGTGATCCATAATACTGATTTTAACATTCGTCTATTTCATTGTTACTTTGTGCTCACTGATTTACCGTGATTGTGCTTTTTGGAATCTTGTCTTGTTTCCTTTGGACTCCCTGATTCCCTCTTTCTCTTTTCTGTATCCCCGAAAAATAAATATCCTTTAATAAAAATTATTGAAGTTAAAAGAAAAAAAAAAAAAAAAAAGATAGAAATGCCCTTTGACTAATATATGTATACACAGTAAAAGAATAAAAAGAAAAAGTCTGCTGTGGCATACATTGATGCTGAGTATAGACAGGTTTATTGATTAAAGTTAGTCCCATTTTGGGCAGTTAGAATGTCATATAGACATGGCAACATTCACTGAGCAGCTTTTACACTTGTGTATATATAATAGGTGCAGGGGGGCCCAAACACTGCACATTCTGCACCCATTTCATTATACTTACCCCTCCGTTGGCCCGGCACCAGCAGTGTAAGTGGGTGGGTACGGTGTACCTTTAAGAATTTAGCCGCGGGTACGCCGCACCCACCCCGCCGGACCGCCACTCACTGTGACTGTGCTGAGTTGCCGCTGTAAGCGGGTACCGCTGCTGCCGCTGTGTGCCTCCGCATCGGCGCCTCCCCTTCTCATCCAGCTGGGAGGGCGGGTGCACAGAGGACCCTGGTGGCTGGCTGGGCGCATGAGGCTTGAGCAGCACCAAGTTGGCAACTTGCAGGGTCATTCAGGAGCAGTCACTGTCTGGAGCACATCATCTCTTGGAGGGGACGGGGCGCAGCCTGACTGCCTGAGTACAGACAGACTATGGGGGCATTTGTATATCTGGCACTGTGGGGCAATGTATATCTGGCACTGTGGAGCAACGTATATCTGACACTGTGGGGGCATTTGTGTATCTGGCACTGTGGGGCAATGTATATCTGGCACTGTGGGGCAATGTGTATCTGGCACTGTGGGGGCATTTGTGTATCTGGCACTGTGGGGCAATGTATATCTGGCACTGTGGGGCAATGTGTATCTGGCACTGTGGGGGCATTTGTGTATCTGGCACTGTGGGGGCATTTGTGTATCTGGCACTGTGGGGCAATGTATATCTGGCACTGTGGGGCAATGTATATCTGGCACTGTGGGGGCATTTGTGTATCTGGTAATGTGGGGGCAATTGTATATCTGGCACTGTGGGACAATTAATATCTGGTCCTGTGGGGGCATTTGTGTATCTGGCACTGTGGGGGCATTTGTGTATCTGGCACTGTGGGGCAATGTATATCTGGCACTGTGGGGTCATTTGTATATCTGGCACTGTGGGAGCATTTGTGTATCTGGCACTGTGGGGGCATTTGTGTATCTGGCACTGTGGGGCAATGTATATCTGGCACTGTGGGGTCATTTGTATATCTGGCACTGTGGGAGCATTTGTGTATCTGGCACTGTGGGGGCATTTGTGTATCTGGCACTGTGGGGCAATGTATATCTGGCACTGTGGGGTCATTTGTATATCTGGCACTGTGGGAGCATTTGTGTATCTGGCACTCTGGGGCATTTGTGTATCTGGCAATCTGGGGCATTTGTGTATCTGGCACTATTGGGGTCATATGTGTATCTGGACCCCTCATATGTGTATCACGCCCCCATTTTGATTAGCCACACTCAGTGTGGCATTTGGCCATGCCCATTTCTTTGGCGCGTGCACACAATACCTATAAGACATTTTTTCTACTTGCACCACTGCCCAGCAACTGTCTGCAGAGCTGTAAATATCACTGGAAAAATGGCTGCTGCGGCCATTATCAGAGATAACTGCTGCAGTCCTCCATTTTCAACGCAAAAGCAGCTCCCATGTATATCTATGGGGACTGCTTTAATGCCAAATTTACCAAGCTCCAAAATGCAATCTCTGAAGATTTTTGGTTTAAACCAATTTTTTTTTTTGCATTATTATTATTACCAGTTATTTATATAGGCATTAGCCACTGTAGCCTATGGGCTATGGTCAGCAAACAGTATTAGGAGAGGAATCCGTTCAGCAGACGGCAGAAGTGCAGTAGCATAGCAGCACCCAGCAAATTAAAGAAAAGTAATCACAAATGCCATTACTTCACTTCTACACATCGCAGGTACATGCTCTCCATGTGAGCAATAATGCATCCTGATGGTACTTCATTTACTTTGCTCCGAATAGCGGCTATAAGAAATTATAATTACCGGATCAAAAACCCGTAATTAATGGGCCCCTAAGCCAATTACGGAATTCTACTGCATTAGGTTGACTTGACCGATGAGCTATCACTGGTCATTAAGGGTTTGTACAAAGTGCTGGCTAAAGAAGGTTTTACCTTGTGGTATAGAAGATCTACAGTGTCTAGGTAGACAGCCATCAGGCCGACCCCATATGGTCGACATGCATTAGGATGACAGGGACAAAAGGTCGACTGGTAAAAGGTATACAGTGGTTAAGGTCGGAAGGTACAAAAGGTTGACACAGAAATGGTCGATACACATTTTTGTTTAGGTTTTTTGTGTCATTTTGTATGTTTCATCATATGTGACAACGATCAGAGGAAACGTGTACCATCGCTTCAGTCGCCATGCTTCGGGCAAGGTTACTCACTCCGCTGTGCTCGCCACAGGTTACTATTCCCAATCATAGTCCACATGAATAGTAAACCAAGTAAAAGTTGTTAAAACATGTCTACATTTTGAAACTGTCAACCTTTTGTACATGTTGACCTGAGACATGTCCAGCAAAGCTGAGGCGGGGAGGGGTGGATGGGAGTGGGCCTCTTTCTGCAGCATGAAAGAGGACTGTGATTTAAGAAAACAATTTACGGAATAAGTCATACAAATGTGTCCTCATATACCTATCCTTTTCGTTGGGATCCCGGCTGTCACAATACCGACGCCGGTATCCCGACTGGGTTACCATACCGCTGCCGATATAGCAGCGAGGTAGGTGATTCCCCCCTCTATGGGTGTCCATGACACCGCAAGGGGCTTCGTTGCGCTCGCCCCCCTGCCGGCATTCCACCGCTCGGGATGCCGATGTCAGTATACTGACATTCGGCATCCCAGCCAGCAGTAAAACATACCGATCCCTTGGGAGCAATACGCCATGCATGATTTTTGTATAATCTTGCATTTTATGACTTTGTACTCTCTAGAGCAGAGGTTCTCAAACTTGGTCCTTGTGGGCCCACACAGTGCATGTTTTGCAGGTAACCCAGCAGGTGCACAGGTGTATTAATTACTCACTGACACATTTTAAAAGGTCCACAGGTGGAGCTAATTATTTCACTTGTGATTCTGTGAGGAGACCTGCAAAACATGCACTGTGTGGGCCCCCGAGGACCGAGTTTGAGAACCTCTGCTCTAGAGTATGCTCAGTTTCTGATTTCCTCAACACTCCTTTCCCCCACTCAGACATTTACCTTATAACCTGTAAGCTCTTCTCAATTATTTAAACATATCTGCTATTGTACTATGCCAAGCCTCAATACCCTCCGAAATATGAATTCAAAGTATTCATTTCGGGATACCCCTACTAACAGACCTGCACGTAACCCATAGTTGATGACTTTCTGGCTGCCAGGAAGATGATGAAGGGGGTGTGGTGCAGTCAAGTGGTCAGCATTATGGAGTGATTGCATCGTTGTGGCTTCACCACCTGCTATGCTTTGCCATAATTACCGGTACTGGCACTGTGAAGCTGAAGGTGGGGCCTCAATGATGCATCGGCTGCCCGGGCCACCCACTCAGAAAGCGGCAGCCTTTTGCCTTTTCTTTAAGGCATATGGGAAAGCCACCTAAGATTTGGGAGTCTCCCAGACATTCTAAGAGAGTACGGAAGTATGACATAACCTTTACAAGTTATTTTACACATTTATCACCCTCTACGCAGTACACATAATTTACATGTGTTCTCTTTCTACACTGAAACAACCTTCTGTCCCTAGACCATCATTGATGCACGACTGGATCATATAGCCCAAGGGCCCTCTTAACTTTTTATCTGTCTGTTAATACCCAGTCTCATTTTATTATTGTTTTATAAGGATCTGGTCAATAGCCCTACAGTCGGCATGCCGACTAACAAGGGGGTCATTCCATGTCAGTTCACCCAGGCATCACACCCATGACCCAGATTTTCATGATACTTTGTACAATTGATACTACCACATAGCTACTAAACCATTTCAAATTTTTCTTCTTTAGGCCTCATAGTTTTTGAGATATGGGGGTCAAACTTTCAAAAAATTGCTGGGAAATACTGACACTTCCAGTGTACCAGGAAAAAAAAATCACATTTTATTGCCTAATCCACGTATCACTTTGAAATTTTGACCTTTTGTCAATCAAAATATGGAGATTCCAGTTAAAAATGTTTTATCAATCTTGCCTGACTCCGAGTTCATTATACATTCCTTTACTTCATACTGAAATAATTTTTTTGGTGCAAAAATAAAAATAAAAATGTGTTTTCAATTAGCATTATCAACCTAAGGCAGATGAGTTATCATGTCCCTTTTTTGTTTAAATTGAACCTTAAAGTATACTTTAAAAGGCTATGAAAGAAAAATAATGGGATTTTGATTGCCTGTACGAGTATTTTAATGTTTAATTATAACGCTCTTGTTAAAAACAAAAATTACCATCAGGTATAGTTCCCCATTTTGACCTACACTTTTCACGGTAATAATCCTGTTTTCGCGATTTTGGAATTGAATAGGTGCGAATTAAAGAAATAGCGAAAACAGGATTTGCGTGAAAATTCTTGCTGTGTAAAGTGTAGGTGATTATGAGGAAATCAGCCTGTACCCAAAAAATGGCAAACTAAAATAGGTTAACAGTATAGAAGTGTATTAGAGGTCATATTAAAAAGATTTGGGGGTACTAAAAATGAGTCAAATGGCTTTTATATGCATTTAAAAGAAAAATAAAAAAATTATAAAAGTTATTTGTTTTCAGCAAATTAAGTGCTCTCATTAAATTCGAGGTACATAAAAATTGGTTTAAGTATGTATTTGGACCATTTTATGAGACGGGGGAAAAAAGTGGAAAATGACTGACTACTCTCATCTGCAAGCATAAAACATTTGTCCCACTCATAAAGCATCCCATTGTCCCATACCTTGAACCCCAAATTCCATCACTTTGCGCTTTTCCACCACAAAAATTACATGTCATTATTGGCCAGCTAAAGATAATTTAATTCTAAAGTCATTAGGGGAGGGAGGGGTGTCACAGGGGGTTCTGAACCAAATCCTGCCGATTTTACCTTAAAATAGATATTTTCCTCAACTTTGCGCCTGCTCAGAGTAGGTGAAGTGAAATTCACGGTAAACTTGTCGACAATAAATTATTGCGGCTAATTGAATAGGTTTCTTTTGCTATTTGCAGTAAATTCACAGTTTTTCGCACAAAAAACGGGCTATCGCAGCTAACTGAATACCCCCCTATGTGTAATTAGAAATCTCCACATATATTTAGAAATATACAAATGAAAATACTCCCCTGCCGGGCAAAATTATACCTAATGGTAATTTTCGTTTTTTAATGAGAGAATTATAATTAAACATTAATATACTCTTACAGGCAATCAAAATCCCATTAATTTTCTTTCATAGCCTTTTAAAGTATACTTTAAGGTTCAGTTTAAACAAAAAATGGACATGATAACTCATCTGCCTTAGGTTGATAATGCTAATTGAACCCACTTTGTGTTGCACTAAATATATATATATATATATATATATATATAAAAGCATCAGATGGGTCCGGCTCTCCCATTAATAAAAACCAATGCGCTGGGTGCCTTCACAGGGATAGTGTACAAACAGCGGGCGGTGCGGCACTCCAAGTGGCTAAAACAAACTAGCAGTCAAGTCCTCTGTGCAGACAATGTTTCAATGCAGTTTATTGATGCATTTTCGCCAGGTCAATACAATCAAACAAATTAACTCACCTAAATACCCAGAGAGACCAGCGTCCTTTCCCGCGCGTCCGGAGCTCAGGCACCCGCCAGGCCCGTCGGCGCTACATAGTGACGCAATCAAGCAGTGCCTATCACCATGGATACATAATACACAACAGCGCTCTACACGTAGCATACACAGAACATGTATATATGACAAAACAGTGTATAGTACATCATAGCAGCAATCAGAGTATAAGCACATATATGACATCAGCTTATGTTACTAATATGAATACCAAGGAATAGCATAAACGGGATGTCAGTATCTGTTAGGGTCTCCTGCCCTGTGCTGCCATGTCGTCATGGCAACCGGGAGACAAGTGCTAGTGGAGTAACCTGAGCGCAGCTGATACTCCGGTTCGGGTCTTTTGCTGTGCAGTGGTTACAGGCTCTGTGCACGGCAGGGGATCCGGTGCTGGTTTTTGTGCTCACAGTCTGTGAGGTCTGAGTGGGGCGTGGACAGCACCTGCTTTATAAGGCCTCTTCTCAGGTTAAGCAGATGCTGCTGAATCTTTGTTGGTTAGTCAGTTCCTGAAAGTTAGCCAGTACTGTGTAGCTTTGTATTTGTTGTTGCTTACTGCAAATAGGCCTGGGGATTTGGTACTACACTCTGCCAATCCAGACCTAGCAGTAAGACTGGAGTCAGTCGTTTAACTTGCTGGGGTTCTTTTACTACTCTGTGAACTTAGCAAGTTTGTGGCTGTATTCTAAGACTTGCCTGCCTAAATCCTGTCTCACTGTGCAAGGTGTCAGGTGTCAGTTTAGTGGCAGTAAGCTGAACCTGTGCACTGCAAGTGAGAATTAGGATTGTGGAGACTCTCCTTGTGTCTATCATTCCATCTCTGACCAAGGAGTTTACTGCCACACCCGTTGGTAACCCTTTAGGGTTTTGCTGTTGCCCTTAGCAACAGCATTTCGGGTTCTCTACGTATTTTTCCCATCTGAGCATTACTAATACTAGGGAGACACCCAGTTCCTTAGCCTCTGGGCTTCTCTGTTCACTTTGTGTGTATTTTGTTACCCTATCACCTTCTGTGTACGTAATGTCATATTCCCCAGTCTGTCTGTGAGTTCATTTGTTTTGCATACCTATCCGTTCAGACACCAGTACATTCCTGCAGGCACTGGTGTGCATAACAGTTCAAACACCAGTACATTCCTGCAGGCGCTGGAGTGCATAACAGTTCTGACACCAGTACATTCCTGCAGGCACTGGTGTGCATAACATATTCAGCAGCCAAATACTCCTGTTGAAATTTTGTGGGAATATGGAGCATACCCCTCAAAATACGTTGCAACAGGTGGTCGATCAGGTGCAGGTCCTGACTCGACAATTTAATGATTTGTCCATTAAAATGCACACCTCCCAGGCCGCTGGCGGAGCTCCCGCAGCAGCAGCACCTTCAGGGGTTAAGGAGCCGAAAGTAAATCTCCCGGATCGTTTTTCTGGAGATCGCTCGCAGTTCTTTTGTTTCAAGGAGAGCTGCAAGCTATACTTCCGGCTTAGGCCTCAGTCTTCTGGGTCGGAGATTCAGCGGGTGGGCATAGTGATTTCCTTGCTACAAGGAGACCCACAGGTCTGGGCATATGGGTTGCAGCCTGACTGTCCGTCGCTTAAAAGTGTTGATGCTTTTTTACGGCACTGGGCATGTTGTATGATGACCCTGACAAGACGGCCTCAGCCGAGGCTCAGATTTCGATCCTTAAGCAAGGGCGAAGGCCAGTTGAGGTTTACTGTACGGAGTTTCGGAGGTTGGCCCATGATACCCAGCGGAATGACCCAGCCCTGAGACACCAGTACCGAAGAGGTCTTTCTAACCAGATAAAGGACCAACTGGTACAATATCCCTTGCCTGATAGCTTGGATCAGCTCATGCAGTTATCCATCCGGGTGGATAGACGGCTGAGAGAGCGTAGGCTTGAAAGGGAGACTGAGGTTTCCTTCTTTCCCAAGGGAACCTCAGACTCTGAGGAATTTTCCGAGGAGCCTATGCAGATTGGGGCTACCCGCCTCTCCTCGCGTGAGAAGACGCGGAGGAGACAGCAGGGGTTGTGTTTGTACTGTGGGAATAAAGGTCATGTGGTAGTATCATGCCCAGAAAAGCCGGAAAACTTCAGGGCCTGAGGGTGATGGGAAATATCCTGCCAGGCCAGAAGTCAGAATTTCCCAAGAAGACTTTTATCATTCCGGTGACCTTGAAGATCCTCGGTCAAACTGTCAAGACTGAGGCCTTTGTGGACAGTGGGGCCGACGGGGTTTTATGGACCGCCAATTCGCCCTGAAACACTCTGTTCCCTTAGTACCCTTGGCATCGGAAATTGAGATTTGTGGGTTAAACGGGGAACCATTATCCCAAGGTAAAATTACCTCTTGCACTAGCCAGATTTCTTTGTTTATTGGAGCCACACACTCTGAAAAATTGTCCTTTTATGTGACTGTCTGTACTTTTGCCCCATTGGTGTTGGGGTTACCCTGGTTAAGGGCCCACAATCCTCAATTTGACTGGGTCTCTGGGGAGATTCTTAGTTGGGGTACTGATTGTTTCAGGAGTTGCTTGAGCCTTCCAGTCAGGCTCTCGCAGCTAAGTTTGCCAGGATTGCCAGGGTGTTATGCAGATTTTGCGGACGTGTTCTCCAAAAAAGTTGCAGAGGTACTACCTCCCCATCGCCCCTATGACTGTGCCATTGATTTGTTGCCAAATGCTAAGCTTCCCAAGAGCAGGTTGTACTCCCTGTCACGTCCTGAGACTCAGGCTATGGCAGAGTACATTCAGGAGAACTTGGCTAAGGGATTTATCAGACCTTCACAGTCTCCAGTTGGGTCGGGGTTCTTCTTCGTGGGTAAAAAGGACGGTTCGTTGCGACCCTGCATCGACTTCAGGGAATTGAACCGTATCACGATTAAAAACTCATACCCACTGCCCCTCATTTCGGTCTTGTTTGACCAGCTTCGTACTGCCACCATTTTTTCTAAGATTGACCTACGTGGTGCGTACAATCTAATCCGAATAAGAGAGGGGGATGAATGGAAGACTGCCTTTAATACCCACTCAGGGCATTATGAATATTTGGTGATGCCTTTTGGGCTCTGTAATGCCCCGGCAGTCTTCCAGGATTTCATGAATGATGTGCTCAGGGAATATTTGGATAGATTCTTAGTTCTATACTTAGATGACATCCTAATCTTCTCCCATTCCCTGGAGGAACATCGGATGCATGTACGCTTAGTCCTCCAGAAACTCAGAGACCACCGGCTTGGGGCGAAGCTGGAGAAGTGCGAATTTGAAGTTCAGCAAATTGCATTTCTAGGATATATTATCTCCCCAGAAGGTTTCCAAATGGAGGGTTCCAAGGTACAGGCAGTCCTGGATTGGGTGCAGCCCACTAGTTTGAAGGCGCTTCAGCGTTTCCTGGGCTTTGCGAATTTTTATAGACGATTTATCGCTGGATTTTCGTCTATAGTGGCGCCCTTGGTGGCACTCACTAAGAAAGGGGCGGATGTTGCTCACTGGTCTTGTGAGGCTAAAGCGGCTTTTGCCCGTCTCAAAAGGGCATTTGTATCGGCCAAGGTGCTGCGACACCCAGATCCAGAGCGTCCTTTTGTGGTGGAGGTGGATGCCTCTGAGATGGGTATTGGGGCAGTGCTTTCTCAGATGGGAGTGTCTGATAATCGCCTTCATCCCTGTGCTTACTTTTCCCGTAAATTTTCGCCTGCCGAGATGAATTATGACGTGGGTAACCGGGAATTGTTGGCTATTAAGGGTGCACTCGAGGAGTGGAGACACTGGCTTGAGGGGGCTAAGTTTGTGGTCTCAATTCTCACCGACCATAAGAATCTGGCATATTTAGAGTCAGCGAAGCGTCTCAATGCCAGGCAGGCACGATGGGCTTTGTTTTTTGCTCGCTTTAATTTTTTGATAACATATCGCCCTGGGTCAAAAAACATCAAGGCTGATGCGCTCTCGCGGAGTTTTGCTCCAATCCAGGAGATCACCGAGGAGCCGTTGCCCATTGTGTCCCCATCATGTATTAAAGTGGGCATTACCCAGGACCTCTTATCATTAGTCCTTAGAGCACAGGAGCAGGCTCCTCCAGACCTTCCGGTAGGTCTTTTGTTTGTGCCTCCTAGGTTAAGACAGCGAGTGTTCCTGGAATTCCATGCCAAGAAGTCGGCAGGTCACCCGGGTATTGCCAGAACTCGGGAGTTGCTATCTAGGGCGGTGTGGTGGCCCTCGGTGGCTAAGGATGTGGATCAGTGGGTTCGGGCATGTGACATCTGTGCCCGAAATAAGACTCCTAGAGGGGTTCCTGTTGGCCCATTACATCCACTCTCTATCCCATCTAAGCCATGGACCCACATTTCAATGGATTTTGTGGTGGACTTGCCCAAATCCTCGGGGATGACAGCCATCTGGGTTGTCGTTGACAGGTTTTCGAAGATGGCGCACTTCGTTCCACTGGTTGGGCTGCCATCGGCCAGACGCCTGTCTGAATTATTTATGCTGCATGTTGTGCGTCTCCACGGGTTGCCACTTGATGTGGTCTCTGACCGCGGATCCCAGTTTGTGGCCAAATTCTGGAGGGCATTTTGTTCCGATCTCCAGATTTCTGTCAGCTTGTCGTCAGGCTACCATCCGCAGTCTAATGGGCAGACTGAAAGGGTGAACCAGTCCTTGGAGCAGTTCCTCAGGTGTTATGTCTCCAAGTGTCAGACTGACTGGGTTGCTCATCTGTCCATGGCGGAGTTTGCCTATAACAACGCGGCTCACTCTGCTACAGGGATCTCTCCCTTCCTTTGTGTGTATGGGCATCATCCTAAGGCCAATTCTTTTGACCCCCTGGACTCCACGCCTGGTGGTTCCTCTGTGGTTTCGGTCCTTAGAGGTATTTGGCGGAAAGTGAAGAAAGCCCTTGTGTCTGTGTCATTAGTGACCAAAAGGGTTTTTGATAAGCGGAAAAGACCCTGCAGCTTCAAATTAGGAGACTTCGTCTGGTTGTCTACCAAGAATTTGAAGTTGAGACAGTCATCTCATAAGTTAGGTCCCCGGTTCATCGGCCCTTATAAGATCACCAGGGTTATCAATCCGGTGGCATTTCAGTTAGATCTGCCCCGTTCTTTGGGTATCAATAAAACATTTAATTGTTCCCTTTTAAAACGGGCGATTAGTAATCCTTCTTCCAGTGGAAGACCTTCCCCTCTTCTGATACGTGGCCAGAGGGAGTTTGTTGTTGAAAGGATTCTTGACTCCAAGATGGTTCGGGGTCGGCTGTCATTTTTGGTGCACTGGAAGGGGTATGGCCCGGAGGAGCGGTCGTGGGTGCGCAGTTGTGATCTTCATGCCCCCAGACTGATACGCTCTTTCTTCTCGCAGTTCCCAGATAAACCCGGTGGTAGGGGTTCTTTGACCCCTCGTCAGAGGGGGGGTACTGTTAGGGTCTCCTGCCCTGTGCTGCCACGTCATCATGGCAACCGGGAGACAAGTGCTAGCGGAGTAACCTGAGCGCAGCTGATACTCCGGTTCGGGTCTTTTGCTGTGCAGTGGTTACAGGCTCTGTGCACGGCAGGGGATCCGGTGCTGGTTTTTGTGCTCACAGTCTGTGAGGTCTGAGTGGGGCGTGGACAGCACCTGCTTTATAAGGCCTCTTCTCAGGTTAAGCAGATGCTGCTGAATCTTTGTTGGTTAGTCAGTTCCTGAAAGTTAGCCAGTACTGTGTAGCTTTGTATTTGTTGTTGCTTACTGCAAATAGGCCTGGGGATTTGGTACTACACTCTGCCAATCCAGACCTAGCAGTAAGACTGGAGTCAGTCGTTTAACTTGCTGGGGTTCTTTTACTACTCTGTGAACTTAGCAAGTTTGCGGCTGTATTCTAAGACTTGCCTGCCTAAATCCTGTCTCACTGTGCAAGGTGTCAGGTGTCAGTTTAGTGGCAGTAAGCTGAACCTGTGCACTGCAAGTGAGAATTAGGATTGTGGAGACTCTCCTTGTGTCTATCATTCCATCTCTGACCAAGGAGTTTACTGCCACACCCGTTGGTAACCCTTTAGGGTTTTGCTGTTGCCCTTAGCAACAGCATTTCGGGTTCTCTACGTATTAAAACACAACATCTTGCTTTTCCCATCTGAGCATTACTAATACTAGGGAGACACCCAGTTCCTTAGCCTCTGGGCTTCTCTGTTCACTTTGTGTGTATTTTGTTACCCTATCACCTTCTGTGTACGTAATGTCATATTCCCCAGTCTGTCTGTGAGTTAATTTGTTTTGCATACCTATCCGTTCAGACACCAGTACATTCCTGCAGGCACTGGTGTGCATAACAGTTCAAACACCAGTACATTCCTGCAGGCGCTGGAGTGCATAACAGTTCTGACACCAGTACATTCCTGCAGGCACTGGTGTGCATAACAGTATCGCATAAACATACATCATCAAACCCCGTATTCTATGAACATAGGGTCCAGACCCATATGGACGCATATGCCCAGTCACCTATATAGAATGTCGTAACATATGGGAAAACAGCAACCAAAACAGAGCAAAAAACATTGGGGGTAATTCCAAGTTGATCGCAGCAGGAATTTTGTTAGCAATTGGGCAAAACCATGTGCACTGCAGGGGAGGCAGATATAACATGTGCAGAGAGAGTTAGATTTGGGTGGGTTATTTTATTTCTGTGCAGGGTAAATCCTGGCTGCTTTATTTTTACACTGTAAATTAGATTGCAGATTGAACACACCCCACCCAAATCTAACTCTCTCTGCACATGTTAAATCTGCCTCCCCTGCCGTGCACATGGTTTTGCCCAATTGCTAACAAAATTCCTGCTGCGATCAACTTGGAATTACCCCCATTGTTCTAATTATACAGAAATTTAATGAAAGATTAGTTGAATATATATCTATATAAAGTTTATACTGCTGTACCTTCCTTTTGGATAATCATCGGGAGCATATCTGTGTGTGCAAATATATACACACACACACACACACACACACACACACACACACACACACACACACTACCATTCAAAAGTTTGGGGTCACCCAGACAATTTTGTGTTTTCCTTGGAAACTCACTTTTATTTATCAAATGAGCTGCAAAATGAATAGAACATATAGTCAAGACCAGTGGCGGAACCAGCGAGCGGTGGGCCCAGGTGCGACAAAATGCTTTGGGCCCCCCCATCCCATCCAAGTCCACCCCCTCACCCCTGGAAAGGATCTGGTGAGGTGGACCTGCTCAGGGCCAGAGAAATGGATACCTATCAACAGTGCCGTAACTAGACATTTTAGCACTGTGTGCAAGAAACGGCATCGGAGCCCCACCCCTGCATGCAAAACAGGGGCAGTGCGCGCCGTAGGCGCGCGCAAAAATACAAAGTGGCGTGGCTTCGTGGGGAAGGGGTGTGGCCACAAAATAATACCAATTCATAAAACGGTGCACAGTAGTCTCCATTATTCAAATTACGCCGCACAGTAGCACCATTACACCAGGTAGAGACCCTTTTACCCTTTTACACCTTAAGGCGGACAGATTCCTCTTTTTACACATTACGGCAGACAGCGTCCCCCTTTTTACACAGTACGGCAGACAGCGTGCACTTTTTACACATTACGGCAGACAGCGTCCCCCTTTTTACACATAACGGCAGACAGCATCCCCCTTTTTACACATAACAGCAGACAGCGTGCCCTTGTTACACATAGCGGCAGACAGCGTGCCCTTGTTACACATAGCGGCAGACAGCATACACTTTTTACACATAACGGCAGACAGCATCCCCTTTTTACACATTACGGCAGACAGCGCACACTTTTTACACATAACGGCAGACAGCGTCCCCTTTTTACACATTATGGCAGACAGCATGCCCTTGTTACACATTACGGCAGACAGCGTCCCCTTTTTACACATCACGGCAGACAGCGTCCCCTTTTTACACATTACGGCAGACAGTGTGTCCTTGTTACACATTACGGCAGGCAGATTCCCCATTTTTACACATAGCGGCAGGCAGATTCCCCATTTTTACACATTGCGGCAGGCAGATTCTCCATTTTTACACATTGCGGTAGGCAGATTCCCCATTTTTAAACATAGTGGCAGGCAGATTCCCCATTTTTACACATTGCGGCAGGCAGATTCCCCATTTTTACACATTGCGGCAGGCAGATTCCCCATTTTTACACATAGCGGCAGGCAGATTCCCCCTTTTTACACATAGCGGCAGGCAGATTCCCCATTTTTACACATTGCGGCAGGCAGTCCCAAGAAAGACAGAAAGAAAGACAGAAAGACAGAAAGAAAAGAAAGAAAGAAAGAAAGAAAGAAAGAAAGAAAGAAAGAAAGAAAGAAAGAAAGAAAGAAAGAAAGAAAGAATGAATTATACTTACCCTCTCCGCTGGCTCAGGCTCCTCGGTGCAGCTTCTCACAATTCCCGGGCAGCAGGAGAGAAGGAGGAGGGAGGTGATGGAGGGAGCCGCAGCAGCGCTGTGTTATTGGTTGAGGCGCTGCTGCTGCTGCCCCTCTGCTTCACTATAGGCTGTTCTCGGAAGACAGCCTATAGTGAAGCAGAGGGGCAGCCGCAGCAGCGCCTCCACCAGTAACAAAGCGCTGCTGCGGCTGCCTCCTCCACCTCCCTCCTCCTCCTTACCCCCGTCCGTGCCGCTGCACTGCGCTCCTCTCCTCTCTGTCCGGGCGGCTGTGTGCTGCGGGCAGCGGTTGCCCGCAGCACACAGCGGCATGTAATGAGTCAGTTTGACTCATTACATGCTTTGGGCCCCTGGACAGAGGCGGGCCCCAGTGCAACGCACTGGTTGCACTGGCGGTAGTTCCGCATCTGGTCAAGACATTGCCAAGGGTAGAAATATTGATTTTTAGTTGAAATAATAATTTTGTCCTTCAAACTTTGCTTTCACCCAAGAATGCTACCTTAGCAGCAATTATAGCATTGCAGACCTTTGGCATTCTAGCTGTTAATTTGCTGAGGTATTCTGAAGAAATTTCACCCCACGCTTCCTGAAGCACCTCCCACAAATTGGATTGGCTTGATGGGCACTTCTTGCGTACCATACAGTCAAGCTACTCCCACAACAGCTCAATGGGGTTGAGATCAGGTGGCTGCGCTGGCCACTCCATTACAGACAGAATACCAGCTGCCTGCTTCTTCCCTAAATAGTTCCTGCATAATTTGGAGGTGTGCTTTGGGTCATTGTCCTGTCGGAGGAAATTGGCTCCAATCAAGCGCTGTCCACAGGGTATGGCATGGTCTTGCAAAATTGAGCGATAGTCTTCCTTATTCAAAATCCCTTTAACCTTGTACAAATCTCCCACTTTACCAGCAGCAACGCAGCCCCAGACCATCACATTACCTCCACCAGGGGCGGATTGGGACGCCGGGACCCCAGATCAGATCCCGGCTAGCCGGGTCCCCTGTTCCCCTCATTGGCCGTTCTCCCCCCACGCATGGCTGCCGCAACAGTAACTTCTGCGCATGAGCAGAAGCTCGTTAAAGCTGGAGCGTGGTCATTTCCTGTGCGCGGCTACCCGCACATAGCGTTCATTGAAGTCCTCCAATCCTTTTAGCTATGCCTCCACTAGCTCCCGTGCTGTCATTCTCCTCACTCTGTGCTGCTGCTGAGTGCCGGGCATCGACTGAGGAGCCGGCTAGTTTACGGTGGTGGGACAGCAGCTGCTGAGTGAGCACTTGGGAAGTGGGGCAGTGTGAGTGTGTGGGTCTGGATGGTAAGAGACAGCGGCTGCGGGAGTGTGTGAGGGCTGGGTAGTAAGAAACTGCTAGGTGAGTGTTGGGGGGGTGGGGGTGCATTATAAAAGCAAAATTATCCATTTAATACCAAGGGGTACTATTAATGTAGCAGGAGGTATTTTTGTTTGCCATCCTCTTATTTAAGTGAAGAAGCGGGATGAATAAATTATTGTAATGTATTGTGTTAATATATTACAATAAATTATTTTCCCTGTGTCTTCATTTAAATAAGATGATGGTAAACCAGAAGTCATTATTATTTATTAGTTATCTCATGCAACATTAATAGTACCTGGTTCTTTGAATGGGTTCAGTATGATTTGCCAATGGATGGGATGCCGGCTGTCAGTATACCAACAGCGGCATCCTGTCCATTGGAATCCCAACAGCCCCCATTAATCCTCCCCTGCTCTACCTGGTGCAGTGTTAATAACGAGCTCTACCTGGCGAAAAGTGTAGAACGTGCTCTACCTGGTGCAGTGTGTATAATGTGCTCTGCCTGGTGCAATATGTATAATGTGCTCTGCCTGGTGCAATATGTATAATGTGCTCTGCCTGGCGCAGAGTGTATACCGTGATCTATCTGACAAAAAGTGTAGAACGTGCACTACCTGGTGCAGTGTGTATAGGATGTTCTACCTGGTGCAATATGTATAATGTGCTTTACCTGGTGCATTGTGTATAATGTGCTTTACCTGGTGCACTGTGTATAATGTGCTCTGACTGGCGCAGAGTGTATACCGTGATCTATCTGACAAAAAGTGTAGAACGTGCTCTACCTGGTGCAGTGTGTATAGGATGTTCTACCTGGTGCAATATGTATAATGTGTTTTATCTGGTGCATTGTGTATAATGTGCTTTACCTGGTGCATTGTGTATAATGTGCCCTGACTGGTGCAAAGTGGATACCGTGTTGTACCTTGTGCAAAGTGTAGAACGTGCTCTATCTGGCGGAGTGTGTATAGGAGGTTCTACCTGGTGCAATGTGTATAAGCAGCATTACTGTATGGTGTAATGTGAATTGGCACTGTTTGGCCACGCCCCTTCCCCACAAAGCCACGCCCCTAAAATTTTGCTGCGCGCTTTAATCAGGCCTTCTGAACAGTAATCCCTCCGACTTGACAGACTGCACCCCCTCAACAGACCCCCAACCCTATTAGGGCTGCTTCCATAAATTTCCCAGGCTGGTTTTCAATCCCAATCCGCCCCGGACCTCCACAATGCTTGACAGATGGCGTCAGGCACTCTTCCAGCATCTTTTCACTTGTTCTGCATCTCACAAATGTTTTTCTGTGTGATCCAAACACCTCAAACTTTGATTCGCCTGTCCATAACACTTTTTTCCAATCTTCCTCTGTTCAATGTCTGTGTTCCTTTACCCATATTAATCTTTTCCTTTTATTGGCCAGTCTCAGATATGGCTTTTCCTTTGCCACTCTGCCTAGAAGGCCAGCATCCCGGAGTCACCTCTTCACTGTAGACGTTGATACTGGCATTTTTGCGGGTACCATTTAATAAAGCTGCCAGTTGAGGACCTGTGAGACGTCTATTTCTCAAACTAGACATTTTAATGTAATTGTCTTCTTGCTCAGTTGTGCACCGGGGCCTCCCACTTCTCTTTCTACTCTGGTTAGAGCCTGTTTGTGCTGTTCTCTGAAGGGAGTAGTATACACCTGTCAGGTTCTGTTTAGTTTGTGTTCCCGGAGGGGGTGCTAGTGGGTCAGTGGTAGTAATGTGGAGGAAGAGAGGAGGCCGGGTTGGATTCCTGCGCATGTGAAGTGGTTTTATTAAACAATAAGTTGAAACAATATGGCAGCAGAAATAATAACAGTAACGATGCAAATGAGAATGAGCAGCGTGGAAGCTGAGAGTCTATGGCAAGGTTTGTATAATGAGTTCAATCGATCAGGGGATCGATGTGTTGGTATGGGAACCGATAGTTGTTGGACCGTGGAGCCAGCAGAGATGTTGATGGGAATAGCAAACCTGGTAGCAATTGCAGGAGACGAGTGTTAAAGTTCTCAGTGCAGTTTGAATAACACTGGCAGCTTGCAGGCTGATGAACAGGTGTAGATGACGAGATGCACCTGGAGGAGAGTCTCTACTGCAGAGGGCTGGAGCACACTGTAGCTGGTAAAGGTGTGAAGCTAAAACTCAAGTGCAAGGGTTGCTGGTGCTTGTGGTTCCACGGTAGTACAGGAACAAACTGGAAGGCAAAGCAGGTAAACGGAGGAACTGGAGAACGGAGCCAGAGGCACAGGTCATAGGAATGACACGAAGTCCAGGACAAGGACTGACTCACCCTGCTGCTCCTGATATACCCCCCAGTCTGCAGGCATTGGCTGGAAGGGAAACGAAGAGGTGCGGCCAAGCTCCGGATTGGCTGATGCGGCAGTCTGAGGAAAGCTGTCATGTCGGCGCCCATGCCGCGGCCCGGCGGGAACGTGGCGTGCATGCACGCCCGCTGACAACAGGAGCGTTCCCAGGCCCAGGATGGCATCCGGCGACAGGGAGACCAGCGACAGCAAGACGCAGGGACCCCGGACGGAGTCCGCACCGACGGACAGATGCAGCTGTGGTAAGTCGATTCCTGACAGTACCCCCTCCTTTACGGGTGGGCACCAAACACCCACGTGGCTTGGAAGGATGAGTTCTATGGAAAACATGGACCAACCTTGGAGCATGGACATCTGTAGCATTTACCCAACTCCTCTCCTCAGGACCATAACCGGACCAGTCGATGAGATATTGCAGACGACCGTACCGGCAACGGGAATCCAGAACCTTCTCTATTTCGAACTCAATGCCCCGCTGGGTTCGTATTTTGGGACCAACTGGAAGAGCTCTTTACAAATAGAAAGAAAGATGGATGTGTGCATAGGCGCCCTTGTAACAGAGATGCTAGAAACTGGCTTTTGGATAAAAACACAGTACTTTAATGCATAAAGTGATGTAACATAGAATAAAAATCACACATATATACAATAAAAATGTAAATCCCAAAGTATCTCACCCTAAATGGGATTTGCAGTGGGCAGAGAGTCTTTTTAGGAAAAGGCAATCCGGTCCCGGTGGAATTAATGTGGCACCACCGCAAATAGGCTTATTCCATTCGAAGGTAGAGTAGGGAGTCAGGCAATGCAGATAAAAGGCATCCGTGTCGTCCAAACGACGCGTTTCGGAGATTGTTCTCCTTTTTCAAGCTTGGATAACATGGACCCTCATTCAACAGATATTTATACCCACTTCAATTATGTTAACAAGCCAATTAGGCTTCCACAACTTCCGGATTTGATCTACCGGAAGTGACGTGTGCGGTTCATTATGGATTTCCGTTTGTATTCCACAACTACAGAACCCTTTCTATTCTTACATGTAATATCAAATATACAATGTATATTATCCCCAAGATAAGATTATCTATACAGACAAATAATGAACAAGCTTAAATGAAACTTTCACAAGGAAACGAGACGACTTTCTCTTCCGCTATCCGATACCGGAAGTGGTTATGCGTTCCACCGTTATGCTTCCGGTCACGTGTTCAAACTATATGTTATCGGTAGAAAGTCCGATCTTTAACTTTCATTCTTCATGGCCGGAAGTGACAATTGCATTTCAATGAACAAAAGTGGTCTTCCTTTGCAACTTTTGTTCATTGAAACAATAAAACATCTGGTTCACTTCCTGAAATTCTACAATGAAAGATCTTTCCTGTAAGATGGCCGCCATATGGAACGCAAAGTGGAACGCAATTGTCACTTCCGGCCATGAAGATTGAAAGTTAAAGATCGGACTTTCTACCGATAACATATAGTTTGAACACGTGACCGGAAGCATAACGGTGGAACGCATAACCACTTCCGGTATCGGATAGCGGAAGAGAAAGTCGTCTCGTTTCCTTGTGAAAGTTTCATTTAAGCTTGTTCATTATTTGTCTGTATAGATAATCTTATCTTGGGGATAATATACATTGTATATTTGATATTACATGTAAGAATAGAAAGGGTTCTGTAGTTGTGGAATACAAACGGAAATCCATAATGAACCGCACACGTCACTTCCGGTAGATCAAATCCGGAAGTTGTGGAAGCCTAATTGGCTTGTTAACATAATTGAAGTGGGTATAAATATCTGTTGAATGAGGGTCCATGTTATCCAAGCTTGAAAAAGGAGAACAATCTCCGAAACGCGTCGTTTGGACAACACGGATGCCTTTTATCTGCATTGCCTGACTCCCTACTCTACCTTCGAATGGAATAAGCCTATTTGCGGTGGTGCCACATTAATTCCACCGGGACCGGATTGCCTTTTCCTAAAAAGGCTCTCTGCCCACCGCAAATCCCATTTAGGGTGAGATACTTTGGGATTTACATTTTTATTGTATATATATGTGTGATTTTTATTCTATGTTACATCACTTTATGCATTAAAGTACTGTGTTTTTATCCAAAAGCCAGTTTCTAGCATCTCTGTTACAAGGGCGCCTATGCACACATCCATCTTTCTTTCTATTTGTATTTTGTATGGTGGGACGTGGTGTTCCCTCAGTGATGTGTGACGGCTGCCTAGAGTAACATTTGTTGCGCACTATAGAAATTTCCTTTCATTTGGAAGAGCTCTTTGGAAACGATTCAGGATCAAAGGTCTGAGGAGAGAAACATGAAAGGCATTAGGTATTCGTAAAGAAGGAGGCAATTTGAGCTTGTAGGCCACAGGACTGATGACTTTGTCAATGGGAAAAGGACCAATGAAGCGTGGTGCAAACTTCATCGACGGCACTCTGAGACGAAGATTCCGAGTGGAAAGCCAAACCTTATCTTTGGGTTTTAGGCTGGGAATTGCACGTCTTTTGCGGTCGGCAAAGAACTTGTATCGACTTGAAGCCTTTTTAAGGGAAACATGAATTTTCCTCCAAGTTGATGAAAACTGACTTAGAACAGAAGTGGCCGCAGGAACATCGATGTTAGGAAGGTCTTGGAAGTCTGGGACACGAGGATGTTGTCCATATACAGCAAAGAACGGAGTGGTTTCCGTGGCAGTATGATAGCAAAAGTTGTGAGCAAATTCAGCCCACGGAAGCAGGTCTACCCAGTCATCTTGGGAAGATGAAACATAAAGTCGCAAGAAGGTCTCAAATTCTTGATTCACCCTTTCCGTCTGTCCATTCGTCTGAGGGTGGTAGGCTGACGAAAACTTAAGGTTGACTTGCAGGGCAGAACAAAGGGCTCTCCAAAATCTTGCCACAAACTGAACTCCACGGTCAGATATAATTTCAGTGGGCAGTCCATGTAAACGAAAGATCTCCCGTAGGAAGACTTGAGCATGTTTCGGAGCAGAAGGAAGACCTTGGAGTGGAACAAAATGGGCCATTTTGGTAAACCTAGCATACCCAGATGGTATTGAATCCTTGAGAGGAGGGAAGATCAGAGATAAAGTCCATGGACAGGTGTGACCAAGGACGGCTGGGTACTGATAACGGCTGTAACTGACCTGCCGGAGACTGACGGGGAGTCTTGTGTTGAGCACACTTGGAGCAGGACGCCACGAAGTCCTTGATGTCGACCTTCATTTTCGGCCACCAGTAAGTTTCAGACAGGAACTTGAAAGTCTTTAGGACACCAGGATGCCCAGTGAACTTAGACTGATGAGCCCAAGACAGTAACTTGGAACAAAGCTCAGGAGAAACAAAAATCTTGCCAGGAGGCGGAACAGGAGTAACTTGAGACGAAGCAAACACAACTGGATTCAGAATGGAATGCGGAACTGGATCAGACGTCTCCTCTTCGGATTCCATAGATCGGGACAGAGCATCAGCTTTGGTATTCTGAGAACCTGGGCGGAAATGAAGCTTGAAGTTGAAACGAGAAAAGAACATAGCCCACCGGGACTGGCGAGGATTAAGACACTGGGCTGCCTTTAAGTAGAGCAAGTTCTTGTGATCCGTGTAGATGTTGAATGGAAACTTTGCCCCTTCCAGGAGATACCTCCACTCCTCAAGAGCCAGCTTGATCGCCAGTAATTCTTGGTCACCGATGGAATAATTAGCTTCCGTAGGAAGGAATTTGCGAGAGAAGAACCCACAAGGATGAATCTTCCCATCAGCCCCTATTTGGGAAAGAACAGCTCCAACTCCCACTGTAGACGCATCTACCTCCAACTCGAATGGCTTGTCCACATCTGGTTGCGACAGAACTGGGGCGGACATAAAAGCCTGCTTGATTTTTTGAAACGCAGCCAAAGCATCTTCTGACCAGTTGGAATGATCTGCCCCCTTTCGAGTTAGGCTGGTAATAGGAGCAATGAGAGTTGAGAATCCTCTGATGAACTTCCTATAATAATTAGCGATTCCCAGGAATCGCTGAATGGACTTGAGAGTACTCGGAATAGACCAATTAGCAATAGCTTCTAATTTTGTCGGGTCCATCTGGAGATCCGATCCAGAAATTATATACCCTAGGAAGGGTATGGAAGAAACTTCGAAGGTACATTTAGACAACTTGCCGTAGAGACGGTTTTCACGAAGATGTCGGAGGACCTCACGAACTTGTAGGCGATGTGAGAGATCTTGAGAGAAGATAAGGATATCAGCCAGGTAGACTACGAGATATTTGTACAAGACATCACGGAAGATTTTGTTAACAAAGTGCTGGAACACTGCTGGGGCATTGCTCAACCCGAATGGCATTACTAGGTACTCGTAATGACCGTCCCGAGTATTAAAGGCAGTTTTCCATTCATCACCACTTTGGATCCTGATGAGATTGTAGGCACCGCGGAGATCTAACTTGGTGAAGATGCGGGCTCCCTTGACTCTGTCAAATAATTCAGTGATGAGAGGTAATGGATAGCTGTTTTTGACGGTAATATCGTTGAGCCCCCGGTAATCAATGCATGGACGTAATCCTCCATCTTTCTTTTTAACGAAGAAAAAACCCGCTCCAGCGGGTGAAGACGAAGGGCGGATGAATCCTTTCTGTAAATTCTCCCTGATGTACTCACTCATTGCCTCGGTTTCAGGTACGGATAACGGATAAGTACGCCCTCTAGGTGGCTTCTTGCCGGGAATGAGATCGATTGGGCAATCCCACTCTCTATGGGGCGGCAGAACATCGGCGGCCTTTTCGCTGAAGATGTCAGAGAAATCTTGATAGGCCACAGGAAGACTTGACTGAACTTTAACTTCTGAAGACCTCACAGGACGAACTTGGGCTAGGCAGGACTGATGGCAGTATGAACCCCAAGAAGTCAGTTGTAACGTGGACCAGTCAATCTGCGGATTATGTAGCTGAAGCCAGGGCATACCCAAAACGATCTCCTGGGTTGCCTGAGGGATGACTAGAAACTCAATTAATTCCGAATGCAGGAACCCGACTCCCAGAACAACTGGCTTGGTTTGATGAGAGATGGAACCCTTGGAAATTTGGCTACCATCCACTGCAGTGATATAGGCTGGATATATGAGTTCGCAGATAGGCAGACGGAACTTATCAACTGCAGCTTGAGTAATGAAGTTTCCAGCAGCTCCACAGTCCACTAATGCAGTTACAGACTGGAGTCCAGCCCTAGTCTCTAAAGTCACAGGAAGGATAAGGTCTTGGTTTGAAGGAGCTTGTCTAGAAGATCCCAACTTGACTCCTCCTTTACAAGTCAGGATATGGCGTTTCCCGAACGCGCTGTACAAGAATTAATTTGGTGACCTGTAGCCGCACAATAAAGACACAGTCTCTCTCGAAGTCTTCTTGACCGCTCCTCAGGGGTTAAGCGGGACCTATTAATTTGCATAGGCTCGTCAGAAGGTGGAGGCTGAAATTGTGTCGGAGGTACCATTCTTGGCTTGCGAGGCTCACTACGAGCACGCTCACTGTTGCGTTCGCGAATGCGAGAGTCCAATTTGATACACAAAGAAATTAACTCTGATAATTGCTCAGGAATGTCACGGGTGACTAGTTCATCTTTAATCCGATCCGAGAGTCCATGCCAGAAGGCTGCTACCAGTGCTTGGTTATTCCATTGAATCTCTGCGGCTAACGTCTGGAACTGGATGACGTATTGACCCATGCTACGGGTACCTTGACGAAGTTGGATAAGATCTGCAGAAGCTGATGTTGAGCAACCTGGTTCATCAAAGATGCGTCTGAAGGTTGACACAAATTCGGTATAGTTATTCATAAGAGGGTCGGCACGTTCCCACAGAGGAGACACCCAACTCAAAGCTGATCCAGAGAGCAGTGATATGATGTAGGCAACCTTGGATCTTGGCGTGGGGAAATTGTGTGATAACAACTCAAACTGGATTTCACATTGATTAAGAAACCCGCGACATAGCTTGGGGCTGCCATCATATTTGCTGGGCACGGGCAGGTGCAAGCGAGACACTGGAGTTGATGCAGCCGGTGAAGGAGAACCCGCTGCACTTGCAGGCGCAGGGGTGACTGGAACTGAAGAAACAAGAGCACTGGGCAGAGATTGTTCTAGTGTATCGAGATGGGAGGACATTCCTTGCAGGAACTGGAACATCTGCTGCTGCGCAGCCTCTTGACCATCCAAGCGGGAGACCAGATTTTGTAAGGCCCCTGACCCCACATTCTGACCACCATCCGAGTCCATCGGTCCTGGACTTACTGTCAGGTTCTGTTTAGTTTGTGTTCCCGGAGGGGGCGCTAGTGGGTCAGTGGTAGTAATGTGGAGGAAGAGAGGAGGCCGGATTGGATTCCTGCACATGTGCGCAAAGTGGTTTTATGAAACAATAAGTTGAAACAATATGGCAGCAGAAATAATAACAGTAACGATGCAAATGAGAATGAGCAGCGTGGAAGCTGAGAGTCTATGGCAAGGTTTGTATAATGAGTTCAATCGATCAGGGGATCGATGTGTCGGTATGGGAACCGATAGTTGTTGGACCGTGGAGCCAGCAGAGATGCTGATGGGAATAGCAAACCTGGTAGCAATTGCAGGAGACGAGTGTTAAAGTTCTCAGTGCAGTTTGAATAACACTGGCAGCTTGCAGGCTGATGAACAGGTGTAGATGACGAGATGCACCTGGAGGAGAGTCTCTACTGCAGAGGGCTGGAGCACACTGTAGCTGGTAAAGGTGTGAAGCTAAAACTCAAGTGCAAGGGTTGCTGGTGCTTGTGGTTCCACGGTAGTACAGGAACAAACTGAAAGGCAAAGCAGGTAAACGGAGGAACTGGAGAACGGAGCCAGAGACACAGGTCATAGGAATGACACGAAGTCCAGGACAAGGACTGACTCACCCTGCTGCTCCTGATTTACCCCCCGGTCTGCAGGCATTGGCTGGAAGGGAAACGAGGAGGTGCGGCCAAGCTCCGGATTGGCTGATGCGGCAGTCTGAGGAAAGCTGTCATGGCGGCGCCCATGCCGCGGCCCGGCGGGAACGCGGCATGCATGCACGCCCACTGACAACAGGAGCGTTCCCAGGCCCAGGATGGCATCCGGCGACAGGGAGACCAGCGACAGCAAGACGCAGGGACCCCGGACGGAGTCCGCACCGACGGACAGATGCAGCTGTGGTAAGTCGATTCCTGACAACACCGTTATAGGAAATGTTCAGTTTCTTGGCAATTTCTCGCATGGAATAGCCTTAATTTCTAAGAAAAAGAATAGACTGCAGAGTTTCACATGTAGTTCTCTTTTTCTTGCCACTTTGAGAGTATAATCGAAGCCACAGATGTGATGCTCCAGAGACTCAACAAGCTCAAAGGAAAGCCAGTTGTATAGGTTCTCTAACGAGCAAACCCGTTTTCAGCTGCGCTAACATAATTGCACAAGGATTTTCAAGGGTTTTCTAATCATCCATTAGCCTTCCACCGCGATTAGCAAACACAATGTACCATTAGAACACTGGAGTGATGGTTGCTGGAAATGGGCCTCTATACACCTATCTAGATATTCCATTAAAAACCAGATGTTTGCAGCTAGTATAGTCATTTACCACATTAACAATGTACAGAGTGTATTTCTAATTAATTTAATGTTATCTTCTTTGAAAAAAACAGTGCTTTTCTTTAAAAAAAAAAAAAGGAAATTTCTAAGTGACCCCAAACTTTTGAACGGTGGTGTGTGTGTGTGTGTGTGTATATATGTATATATATAATATCCCAAAATAGATGACAGCGGCACTCAAGGATTTGAAAAAATGAAAAACTGTATTCAAAAGTGAATGAACAAGCCGACGTTTCGGGGCTTACCCGCCCCTTTGTCAAGGTGTGTAACAATCAAAACATAAAACAACATACCTTTTATGAAGAAGAAGCCCGCCAGTGCTCGTGCGTGGGTCGGAGACGCGGCTTCCCGCTGTGCTTCCGGTCCCTTTGTGATGACATCACTTCGGCTGCGCCTGATGGTTGCCGTGGCAATCCCGACGCTGTTCTGTGTGCCGGAACTGTCTGTCAGCTAAAAACAAAGTGCTGGATAGTGTGGTCTCACCAAGTACAGAACCCACCACCTCACTACATGTATTCAGCGTACATCTCATTATATTGTAGCGTTGCAACATTATGGCTGTCTGTTTGTTACGAAAGCGGTGTGCTTTATATACACAGAGGTACACTGGCAGTATGTCTGTGATGTTGCAGACTGTTGTGCAGTGATCTAATGTGCTGGTGCATCCAGAGCAGCAAAATGCTCATTTAGTGAGTGTAATGTCTAAAGATGGCGTGACATGGAATTAGTGTCCGTATGCGTCGATTAGGAACAAGCCAACAGGTCCTGTATAGGACACTGTTGTAGAATGTGGCTAGATATTGTGCATGTGACTGAATATAGAGTAGCCTTTGTATCTGCTCTAAAGGTGACTACAGTGTGTGCTGTGCGGATCTGTTCATGTGGCTCTGCTGACAGATGCTCGCTGGTGCTTGTGGCATGTGAGTGGACTGTTGCTATCTTATGTAGTCCGTGCGTGAAGCTAGTAATTGGACTGTGATTGTAAGGATCAATGTCTGAATTTTGTACCATATCAGGTCCGTAATGTCACTAAAATCAAATGTACTCCTGTGTGCACAATAATGAACGAGGTAATGAGAGGTACGCTGATAAGGAAGACAGATATCACTATACCACTATATAAAGTAGCCTATGGCATATGTCTCGTGGTATAGACCAGTTGGATACATGGTTGGGACAATCTGTATCTGTGTTGTCAACCCTATTGGGGTTTATAAGACAAAACAGATTTAAGCAATGGTGCTCAGTCCCGTCTTCATCCGTATCCAGGTATTTAGGGTCAAGATGTTAATCATGGTGCATGGATGATGATTACTGATTGTAGATCTTGTGGTTCTATATGAAGACGTTCCATGAGAATTTCTCGTTGAGTCCTCCCTCTACCAACTCGTCGATACAGTCCTTTACTAGACTAATGAATGACTCAGTACTCAAATACACGGCCGCCACTGCCAGTGTACATCAAAACCTGTCTAGGGCAGAACGGGCAGCCCTTAAGCAACTTGGATCATATTGAGATGTAGTGTTCCACCCAGCGGATAAGGGGGGCGGCCTTGTAGTATTGAACCTTACGGACTACATTAAGGAAATTGATAGTCAATTAGCAGCCACGGACACCTACGAGGAACTACTACAGGACCCTTCGGCTGGATATCAACGGGAACTGTTCCAACTTCTTGATCAAGCCAAAGCCAGAGGCTACATCACCAAAAAATTATGCGAAGCACTCAAGCAAGACCACCCTTTGGTCCCAATTCTGTTCTCGGTACCCAAGATTCACAAAAATGCAAACACCCCCCCGGGCAGGCCGATAATAGCGGCCAGGGATTCCATCTTCCAGCCAATCTCCATCTTTTTAGATGGCATTTTACAACCTCTCATCTTAAAGCACCACAACTTTATCAAGGATACTACCAGTTTTCTTGAGCGGATCAATGAAGTGGGGATAGTACCGCCAGACACATTGCTGTGTGTTATTGATGTAAACAGTCTATACACGAGCATACCCCACGAGGCAGGCTTACGGGCTATGAGAGACTTTCTAACTGAGGAAAAAATGGAAGCCATCAATTTAGATCTTTTTATGGAGCTCCTAACCATGACCCTGGAGAAGAACTTCTTCCTTTTCAACGGCAAATTCTATCGCCAGAAAACGGGATGTGCGATGGGGAGCAATGTCTCCCCGTCATTTGCAAATATCTTCATGTTCCAGGAAGAACAGGCAGTCTTTTTTGACAACCAGGAAGTGGCACAACATATACTTATGTTTACCAGGTATATAGACGACCTGTTTCTCCTGTGGACTGGTGGAGGGGAAGCCTTTGAACTTTTAATGGTGAATACCAACAACCGACAATCAACCATTAAGTACACACATCAAATCAGTGGTAACACCCTCAACTACCTGGATGTTAAAGTGACCCTATCAGAAGGGAGGCTGTCTACGAGCCTGTACACCAAACCGACAGACAAAAACGTATTATTACGTGCCAACAGCCACCATCCTAAGCCTCTCAAGGACGGTCTACCAAGATCTCAAATGATCAGGGCTTCCAGAATAATCAGTGACCGCGCCTCACTGGACCAAGAACTGAATGTGATGGTGAGAAAGTTCGAACAGAGGGGGTATGATTCACACAAATTACAGCAGCAGAAGGCAGAAGTACTGTTGATTCCTAGGGAAGAGCTGCTGAAACCTACCCCTAAACCCACCAAAACTATGATCCCATTTGTTAACACCTTTAACACGGCCAGCCCAGTTATTCAAAGAGCCACTAGGGCATTGTGGCCAATTATAGCAACGGATAAGGCACTCTCCTCAATGAAAAACATGAGACCCATGATGTGTTTCGCCAGGGGCAGGAACATCAAGGATACCATCGTACACACCGACATCACAGGGTTCCAAGATGAGGTAAAAAAGAAAGGGGCTTCATTCTTGATCAAAGCACCAGGGTGCTATAAGTGCCTGGGATGCACAACATGCAGCAAAATGATAACAGGGTCCTCATTCAAACATCCCCACAGTGAAAGAAGGTACCACATCAGACATGTGCTGTCATGCACAACAACTCATATAGTATATCTTCTCACATGTCCGTGCGGCCTGTGCTATGTGGGGAAATCAATAAGAACTATGCGGGAGAGAATGGCCCTCCACAGGACAGCGATCAAGCAAGCACTGGCGGGCAAAACCTCAGACCAGCCGGTGGCACGCCACTTTGCGACAATGGGACACTCCCTCACTGACTTGAAACACCAAATCATTGATCATGTGCCAAAAAACCCCAGGGGGGGTGACCGTGACCGTAAGTTGTTACAAGTGGAATCCAAATGGATCCGCGAGTTGGGCACGGTCAGCCCGGGAGGACTCAACGAGAAATTCTCATGGAACGTCTTCATATAGAACCACAAGATCTACAATCAGTAATCATCATCCATGCACCATGATTAACATCTTGACCCTAAATACCTGGATACGGATGAAGACGGGACTGAGCACCATTGCTTAAATCTGTTTTGTCTTATAAACCCCAATAGGGTTGACAACACAGATACAGATTGTCCCAACCATGTATCCAACTGGTCTATACCACGAGACATATGCCATAGGCTACTTTATATAGTGGTATAGTGATATCTGTCTTCCTTATCAGCGTACCTCTCATTACCTCGTTCATTATTGTGCACACAGGAGTACATTTGATTTTAGTGACATTACGGACCTGATATGGTACAAAATTCAGACATTGATCCTTACAATCACAGTCCAATTACTAGCTTCACGCACGGACTACATAAGATAGCAACAGTCCACTCACATGCCACAAGCACCAGCGAGCATCTGTCAGCAGAGCCACATGAACAGATCCGCACAGCACACACTGTAGTCACCTTTAGAGCAGATACAAAGGCTACTCTATATTCAGTCACATGCACAATATCTAGCCACATTCTACAACAGTGTCCTATACAGGACCTGTTGGCTTGTTCCTAATCGACGCATACGGACACTAATTCCATGTCACGCCATCTTTAGACATTACACTCACTAAATGAGCATTTTGCTGCTCTGGATGCACCAGCACATTAGATCACTGCACAACAGTCTGCAACATCACAGACATACTGCCAGTGTACCTCTGTGTATATAAAGCACACCGCTTTCGTAACAAACAGACAGCCATAATGTTGCAACGCTACAATATAATGAGATGTACGCTGAATACATGTAGTGAGGTGGTGGGTTCTGTACTTGGTGAGACCACACTATCCAGCACTTTGTTTTTAGCTGACAGACAGTTCCGGCACACAGAACAGCGTCGGGATTGCCACGGCAACCATCAGGCGCAGCCGAAGTGATGTCATCACAAAGGGACCGGAAGCACAGCGGGAAGCCGCGTCTCCGACCCACGCACGAGCACTGGCGGGCTTCTTCTTCATAAAAGGTATGTTGTTTTATGTTTTGATTGTTACACACCTTGACAAAGGGGCGGGTAAGCCCCGAAACGTCGGCTTGTTCATTCACTTTTGAATACAGTTTTTCATTTTTTCAAATCCTTGAGTGCCGCTGTCATCTATTTTGGGATATTGCATGATCGTTACCAGGAGGCACCAGGGTCACGTTCAGCCACAAGGAGGAGTGCCGGTCCACACTTGCTATATGTATATATATATATATATATATATATATATATAAAAAATCACATTTTCTTACCAACTAGTAACATGAAAAGGGCGTACTCACATACTGAGGTGTACAGAGATGTGTGCTGAGCGACCTAGCACAGAACGCTCAGTACACATCTCTCCCCCGCTGAGCACACAGCGTGACGTGTACTGAGCGAGGGGGGGGGGATGACGCTCACTTCACCCAGTGGTGAAGTGAGCGTTCTAACTAGATTTGGCCAATCCAGAACCAGCGATAGCGGCACACAGGAAAGCGCATCGCTATTGCTATGAGGCATACACACAAAGAGATCCATGCTTAATTTCTAAGCAATCGAGTCAGATTGCTTAGAAATTAAGCATACATCTCTGCATGGGTACCCCCCTATAGGCTGGGCACAAAAGGTCAGGCGTAGAGCACTAGAAAAAGTTTTTAAAACCCATTATAGTGCACTAACCCTATTGTCTTCTAGGTTCTTACTGTTCCAAACATTAAAATCTCACACTTACTCTAGAGAGTAAATATCTGTTTTTAGGTATGCTCTACTAACAAACATAAACAGGTCAATATTACAACAGATCTTATGCTTGAAGACATCAGCCCACACTAATTTTACTATATTTTGAAAACCCAATATATAGTGTATAGTTCTGCATATGAATTTGAGTATATAAAAATTCTGCAAATACAGAAACGCATTGTGTGCTGAAGGCCAGTAATGCCAGTCTAAGCTCTGTAATGGAGATAGTCTTCATTACTTCTGGAATCATTTTACACTTCATAACTTAGGAAAATTGTACAATTGGCTCCAGTGACCATTCTTAATATGCAGTAAATTGCAGATACCTTGCATGTTTGAACATAAATCAATTTCTCTTTGCATGATTTATGATAATAGATTAGTCTGATGCAGTGGCGGCTCCAGAGGAGGGGCTGCAGGTCAGTTCAAATTTCAAATAGGGGAGCCACACTGTCATTAATTGCCATTTCAAACTAAATCACTGGCAGTTAGTGTGGTTTCCCTATTTGAAATGTGAACTGAGCTGCAGCCCACCTGTGGAGACGCCCCTGGTATGATGTGATGAACAGGTCTCTGGGGGAATTATTTTATATGAATGCGGACAGTATACTAGGAAACATATTAACCTGCTCATCACAGGAAACAAAAACCCATGGGGAAGCAGTATCATTGCTGTGTAATCCAGTTAACAAAATCTAAAACTACTGGTGAAGACTATTCTGACCACTGATCATGATTACATGAGCTACTACTGATGCTTATTACTAGTTGTTGCCATGCCTGGTGTGGCCCAGGGTGGTGCTGACAGGAAGTGGTGCTAACCATAAAATAATCCATTAAGATTTTGCAGAACCACTGCAGAAGCAGCCTAAAAGTTGTTGGGCACCATCTGCTTCCTACCTATGGCAGGGGGGCTATGTTGCCCACAAGATGGGATTGTGTCATCACTGTAACCCCTTTCCCAGCCCCAGCAGCCACTCACCAGCAGTTTCCCTGCATTTTAGGCGATCATCAGCTTCTTCTTGTTGGCTGCTCTTGGTTGGGTGCTGGGTAACTTCCTGGATAGGTCATCTGACACTGCATCAAGCCAAGCACCCTCAGAAAGGCATATCTGATAGCTGCCTCCCCTCTTTCTTTATTGTAGTATTATTGGCCACAGTGCAGCCCTGTCCCCAGCTCCAGGCACTTTCTCACTATAACAGAGGGGAGGCTGAGTTCATAGTTGCCTCACCTCTGGTCTCCCCCTGAATATCCCTGTATTTCCGTGGATTGCTGCAAATTTGGAAAAATTGATTAGAATAATGCAAAGACAATATTTATAAGTTATAATTGTCTTAGAAATAGTAGGCGAGACAGGGGGTTAGAGGGGGGGGAGGGGCAATGAGAGACACAGAGACAGAAGGCGAAAGATGGGAAGAGACAGAGAGATGGGGGAGGAGGGAGGGAGATGGAATACGAGAGGAGGACAGAAATCACAAGACCTTCAGGGAGAAAGATAGTAAGATATAGTAAAAATAAAGCCTAGCAACGTCAGGTACAACAGCCACAGTTACCTATGCAGTTCCAATTTTTTATGGTCTGGTCTGAAATACTAGTCTGTAATAAGCAGAAGAAGAATCTAAGAGTCTGACACATTTTCTTTTGCTTTTTGTAGAGTGGAAAATCTTCTGAAAATGTGAAAGAAGAGAAAAAAGGGGAAGAAAAGGCAAAAGAATCTCGTACGCCAGGTTCATCCCCGACAAAAAAAAAGGAGGATGCAAAAGACACCAAATCAAATGTAAAAAAAGACTTAGACAAACCAAAGGATGAACGGGTCAGCAAAATGAGAGAGAGATTCAGGCAAGAAAAAAACAATAGTGCTGCAGACAAGGACATGGTAGAGAGGACGCCACCTAAAAAGCTTGATCTAGAAAAGAATACGAAACAAACAGGAAAGGAGAAAGCAGAAAAGGTCAAAACTGAGGAGAAAATAGAGAAAGTTGTTGAAAAGATAGAAAAGAAGGCAGTCCCAGAGGTGCAAGCTGAAAATAAACTGTCCAAAAAAATAATTTCAGACAAGCCTTCTGAGAAAATTTCAGACAAGTCTTCTGAGAAAATTTCAGACAAGCCCTCTGAGAAAAAAGATAAATTAGACAGTGTCAAAGTCAATAAAAAAATACCACAGGAAAAACAACCAACTGAGCAAGATAAGAATGATTTACAAACAACAGAGCAAATAAAAGCTGAAAATGGAGCTAAGAATTCTGCAGAGGAAAACAAAGACGATGAGTCAAATAGTATCTTCGATGAACTTATAGAGAAAGTGAAAAATAATGAAGCAGGAATGACAGAGCTGAACCTGAACAATTCAGACTGTATTACCATTGAGACACTAATGTGTTTTACAGAGGCCCTTGAGTTCAACACGGTTGTTAAAACCTTTTCCTTGGCTAATACTCGAGCTGATGACCATATTGCTTTGGCCATTGCTGCCATGTTGAAGTCCAATAAGACCATTATTAGCATTAATCTAGACTCCAACCACATCACAGGCAAGGGCATATTAGCAATCTTCAGAGCACTACAGCACAATGACACACTGACAGAACTCCGTTTTCACAACCAGCGCCACATATGTGGTGGAAAAACCGAGATGGAAATAGCAAAAATATTGAAAGAGAACACTACTCTGTTAAAGCTCGGCTACCACTTTGAGCTTGCAGGACCCCGCATGACTGTCACCAATTTGTTGAGTCGCAACATGGACAAGCAAAGGCAGCGCAGAATGGCAGAGCAGAAAGCTTTAAAAGAGGCAGAGAACAAGAAAAACTGCTTGGAAGTGCCCAAAGTCATCCCCCCTCCAAAGGGCCCCCCAAAATCAATGTCAAAGACAGCCACCAACAGCTCTCAAAAGAGCACACCCAAAAAGGGAGGAGTGCCCATCCCACCCCCTCCACCCCCACCAATGGCTCCCCTGGCTCCACCGCTTTTTAATGAAAATATTAGGAATTCTTTGTCTCCTGCGTCTCAACGAAGGATAGTAGAGAAGGCAGGGCCTGCAGAGAGAAACTCCAGAGATCAGCTGCTGGAATCCATTAGGTCCACTACTATCAAACAGCTTAAAAAGGTAAGCTTCATAATATAGGCCCATGCTCATAGAACAGATCATTTTGAGTAAAACCTCATTAATAGGATGGAAGCCTCAGAGCTACAGAACTATACTATTGTTTGATGAGCAGCACAATGTACAGTAGGTGACAATAATAGATGTATATTTGGTGAACAACTCTGACATTTCTACCATTCAGTTTTTACCATATATATATGTACATTTCTTATTCATTTACATACTGTAAAAACCCTCCAAGCATATATACAGTCACATAATTCAGTCCTAAATAAAGGAGTTAGAGGATTCCTGCTGAACTGGTGCAAAAAAAAGCTGCCCAAGGTTGTGCAACACCCTGAAAGATCACCACACTTTCTATAAGCTTACATACACAGAAATGTGGAATGACTAGGCACTAAAAGACGTAGAACATAAATACTGTGGTGTATACAATATGTTCCTTTTAGTAGAGTTAATTTTCAGATGTTGTCCTTTATCGTTCCTCCAGATGTCATCAGACCCTTTTTTTCCAGATTGATGTAAAGAACATGCAGTACAGAAAAAAATGCAAAAATGTTTAGAACAGTCTTATCCACTTCAGAATAATTAGGATGTGAAACAGATTATGTTCATATAATAGTAACATACCCAGACTCACACTTAAGAGGTGATTACATGCATATCAAAATTTCTTTCATACAACAACCAGCGGTATCATCACCAATGAACACACAAAGCGGTAGATGGGTGTACGCCACTCACTGTTGGTATGGAGAGAAGAAAGCATATAAAGGTATCTTTAACCTGTAGAATAATTTATTGGATAGGTAAGCATACCCCATTCACAATAGTGCATACTTGCCTACACGACCCTCTCCATGAGGGAGAAAATGCTCTGTACCTGGACTTTCCTGGTAATGTATGATTGCCATCACCTGTGGTGAGCTAGTTAATTGATAAGAAAGGTGTTTCACTACAGGTGATGGCAATCATACATTACCAGGAAAGTCCAGGAACAGAGCATTTTCTCCCTCATGGAGGGGGTCAGGTAGGCAAGTATGCAATAGTGTAGATCAGGGCTGGCCAAACCGGTCCTCGAGATCTACCAACAGTTCATGTTTTCCAGGCCTCCTGGAGAGCTGTAGAAATGTCAGTTAGGAATGAATGCAGCACATCTTAATTAGTAATGACTACACCTGTCACCAGCTAGGTGGTCTGGAAAATGTGAACCGTTGGTAGATCTCGAGGACCGGTTTGGCCAGCCCTGGTGTAGATGATGCCGGTCACATAACTACATCACCATTAAACTATAGAATACAAATATATAGAATAGAATCAAGTAGAATAGTAGTAAGCAATGCTTTGTATAGAATACATTGCATTTCTACTAGCCCTGTCTGTTTTTTCCTAATTGCTAAACCAAGCGATCAGTCTCAATGTGTGACCCAATTGACTGCTTCACACATGTAGAAATTAAATCTTTTGAAGACCTCATAAGCATATTTATTTTGTAAAAGTACTGTTTAAATATATGCTGTAACAGTTGTAGCACAGCACAAGTGCTCAGATTGGTTCCTTTCTCTTTGCACTAGCACCTAAGGTAATACACATTTTTGTTTTTCCCTATGTGGTGCTGGTTTGTGTGTGCCAGAAGCCCAAATCATGTAATTACAGAACATGAGACCAGTATTATATTTGTTTTATATCAATGCATCAATACAAGCATCATTTTTTCTTTTTCTTTCAGTAAGATGTGGTATATTTGGATATTTTAATTTGAGAAAATGCTTATCCAGTGGAAAATGCAGTGGCTTTTATCTGTTGGAATAATCTAAGACCTGTTTTTTTAAATGTATTGGCAGTTACAATTAGTGGGTTTTTGTTTTATTTTTATTAGATCAACTTGGATATAAATAGAATAGGTTAGTGATATTAGAGACCCTAAGTGTAGGCAAGAAAACTTAGTAAGACAACAATCTAATTAGATAGACAGACAGACAGACAGACAGACAGACAGACAGACAGACAGATAGATAGATAGATAGATAGATAGATAGATAGATAGATAGATAGATAGATAGATAACAGCTATATAGGGGCAGTGTTGTCAACTTTCTGGCTTCCCAGTCCAGGAGGGAGCAGCCAGGCAGGCTCAGAGGAGGGCAGTGCAGGGTGTGTGGTTTGATACAGGAGTTATGCAGCTAAGGAAGTGTGCAGGCATGGCTACGTGATCACCTCATTATGGCCACGCCCCCTGCTAGATTACCAGCATTGTAATGCAGGGACATGGCTATGACGACTTAATTTAGAGCGAATCACGTCATCGCCCACTGGGTCCCCCCACTTCACTGAGCTGTTGGGCTGCGGGTTGAAGCAGGATTTAGGAGACTTGCCTACTCTCCGGGAGCACCACCCAACTTTCGGGAGCCTTGCAGTTGTCCAGCTAGCCTTGGCAAGCATGGTTTACCGGGTGGCTAAAGTTCTGGGTTTAATGCCCCGGACCTATTCGATTATTAGGCAATTATGCAGCGTGGTAATCCTGCAGCTAACACACGTTAACCCATAGATTCCAGGTTAAGTGCCCGGTATCTATCAGTTACCCTGAGCACTAAGCCACAGAGGGTGCATTTAATGCAGATTTTCATTGCAGCTCCTGAGGCTGTGAGGAAAAATGTGCCTTAAATATAGTCTCTGGGGCTTACTTTGAGGAGCAGCAGTGCTAATTGAATAGCACAGTGTGGTAATCCTGCAGCTAACGCGTGTTAACCCATAGATTCCAGGTTAAGTGCCCGGTATCTACCAGTTACCCTGAGCAGTAAGCCACAGAGAGTGCATTTAATGTAGATAATCCTCACAGCTCCTGAGGCTGTGAGGAAAAATCTGCTCTAAATCAGTCTCTGGGGCTTACTGTGAGGAGCAGTGGTGCTAATTGAATAGCGCAGGACAGAGATTTAGCCCCATACATATACACTGAAGTGGCAAAAGTCATGGGTTAGCAGTATGTAAAGGTAATCTCGTGAGTCAGTTTGAATACTGGCTAAGCAGCTCTTGGCAAGGCAATGTGAATTATCGGAGTTCGAACGTGGCATGACAGTGGGTTCCCGATGGATGGGAAATTCCATTTCTGAAGTTTTGCAGACATTTTACATTCCTCGATCTAAAGTGTCACATGTGGACCGGGAATATTTCCTAGAAGGCATTACTACCCACTGCGGACAAAGCAGTGGCCAACCACAGGTGCTTAAAAATCACAACCAGCAATGTCTGGACTGAATTGTCCATGGTAACAGATAAGCGACATCCACATTCAATACAGGAAGCACAAGTCCCATATCCAGCAGGTCAGTGCAGCGTTATTTAGCTTCCATGGGATATGGCACCAGAAGATCCACCAGAGTGCCCCTATTAACACTGACACTGCACCTTGGAGGATGGGCAACAAGTGGCGTGGTCTGATCAGTCAGGATTCCAGTTGTTTCAGGCTGATGGTAGGGTTCGAGTGTGGCACAGACCCCATGGAACAAAGTAGTCAACAGGGCACAATGCAGGCTGGTGGTGGTTCCAAAATATTATGGGGTGTATTCAAGTCGCATAGATTGGGTCTTCTGGTCCACCTGAACACGTCATTGATTGGACACCACTATGTTGCAGTGCTTGGCAACAATTTGCAGCCCTTCATGGATTTCATGTAACCCCAAAACATGCATATGGAATAATGCACCATGTCATCAGTCCCAAGTTCTCCAGAATTAGTTTGAGGAGCATTCTGGAGAGTTCCATCAAATGGTCTGGCCACTACGTTCACCCAACATGACCCCAATCAAGCATTCATGGGGTGTGGTGGAGAGGTCTATTTACCGCCAAGATCCTATACCTAAAAATATCAGCGAGTTGTGGAAAGCTATCCAGGCATCATGGGTCAACAGAGGTCTCCAGAGGTTTTCTGCTCACTTGTGGAATCGATGCCACAAGTTGCTGCACTTCACCAGGCTACAGCGGGTCCTGAATGATACTAGGAACCTACGCCATGACTTCTGGCACTTCAGTGTATATACGTATATTTATATGTGTATATTGTTTCATGGCAATCACCTTCTGCTCCTGCATGATCCAGTCATAAACATTGAGCAGAAACACAATTCAGTATGTAGATCAGTGTCCTCTACATAACTAAACTTTGTCCTCATAAATGTTGTCCATATCATGTGGTGATGCACCACCTGCGAATGGAACGTACACAGGGGAGTAATAATCAGCCTTTGTAATTGAGTCCAAATAGTAATGAGGCCAGTAACCAGCCAGCTCTAAAGCTGGGTACACACTTGAACGAAGTACCAATGTGTCCTCGGCCTGCCAGGTTCTGTAGACTCTGCTAACATCGGGAGTCTTTTTTTTTGCCAAAAATGCATCTTAGTTGCAACGCAGTGCGACTAGGACTCATCAGGAGACTGTGCTGATTAATTTGATATGTGACTAAGAATCTATGATGCATTTTAGCCAAAAAAACACATCCGATGTTAGTACAAAGTGTAATAAATGATGCCTTGGTCATTCCAAGTTCACATACAATCCAAGAACACACGATTTGGAGCATACAATCTATACAGGCTTCAGAATGATGACACAATACATAATTTTGAGGGATGTATCCAATTAATGGTGCTGCCGTAGACACTATGCAATCATCATGTAGAACAGTGGCAAACTTCAGAGTCCAACATATTGTTTGGTACTGCATACAGTCACACTACATGATGTGCACCACATCGCCCTATCTGACGTGCAGCACATTATATGGGAAAATGCGATTAACGACTCAAGATTGCACAATATATCATATATTTCTTGTACCCACCTTAAGGTTTTGATTATACCCTCATTGCTTTGAAGCCTAAAGAATGATTTATTCACTGTGTGCTTCCCAATTATACAACCACAATCTTCACACCATGTTCTTTTTTTTATAGGTGGAAGTGCCAAAATGGCTGAAGTAAAAAATAAATAAAAAAAATGACGGCTTGCCAGAAGAAATGTTACTTCTCGTGCTGAACAACCTAAATGTATAAAGTTGTCTTTTAAACCCACATCCGTTTTATTGCAGCAATTATTCAGATTGCTTCTTAGGGTCCAACTGCAGCCTTAACTAGCCAACAATTCTAATGAAAGCCTTTGTATTATATTAGTGTGACTGATCATCTTTTTACATATCCATGATGGCAACATTTTCGTATAATGGACACATGCTGGGAGTCCAACAATGTGGTTTACATGTCAGATCTGGGATCAAGAAGAGATCAGTGAAAAATGGGAATCTGTTAGTCACTTTTTCAAGGCAACGTGCAATGTATGTTTCACAACTGCATAAGCCTGAAACCCCTTTTGAAGGTCTCTCTGGACTTCTGATAACTGACTGATGTCACAATCTCCATACAGTTGTCAGCTGAATATATGGATTTTTGTACACTGTTAAATCCACAATAAACAGTAAAACACATAAAATTGTTACAAAACAAACATAGTGGCAGATGTACTAAACCCAGGAGACTGATAAAGTGGAGAGAGATAAACTAACAACCAATCAGCTCCTGGCGTTTTTGAAACAGCCTGTAACATGACAGTTGGGAGCTGATTGGTTGGTACTTTATCTCTCTCCACTTCATCACACTCCAAGGCTTAGTACATTTCCTTGTCACTTAGTGCATTAAGCACTTTTCTCTGTTACCCTCTCCACTGTGAACTGGTTAACAGATACATGGCATGAAAGCTGTGTGAGAACATATAGATGGGTACTGAGTATCACTGTTATTTAAAATGCTAAATTCGCACAGATATATATATATATTTTTGACTGACTGTAAATCTATTGTGAAAAGGATTGTTTTAGGAGCTTAATAAACATTACAAATGCATGGGTATTTATACTGTTCTGCAAGTTTCTCTAGGGGATATAAAGTCTGGCACTGCAAGTCTCTTTGACAGGGAAAAGATACTTTGTGCTTCAATTTTCCATATATGGAAATCACAGCAACTTGTTTCTTATTCACAGGACAAGGGAGGGCGAGAGTGTTTGGGATAGAAAGTGGCAGGGGAGATTGAGGAAAAACAGCTATAGCCATGAAGACAGTGATCCTGATTTACGAAGTGCAGTTCAAAATCATTAGCAGTGCCAGGTTCCTCATGCCTCAGTTTGTGCAAATACTTCTAGGTATTTAACAAAAGCATTTAAATAATTATACTGCAGAGGCGTTGGGAGGCACAGTGGTTTGTATTGCTGCCTCACAGTGTTGTTGTCATAGGTACCGTATTTGCTGGCGTATAAGACGACTTTTTTGCCCTGAAAAACATGCCGCCAAGTGGGGGGGTCGTCTTATACGCCGGGTGCACTTCAGTTGGGATAGACATAGCTGCCATAGTGGCCTTCCGATACTCGCCCGGTGCCCATAGTGGCCTCCCGATGCCCGCCCACCTCATTCTACATACCATCCAGTATCGCGCGGTATCCAGTGCGGCCGCGGCGGGTCATCAGCGTGGCCCGCCCCTTGTCTACGCAGAGCTCGCACATGCGGACTTGCGCACTAGTGCCAATTACAGGGAGATGCAGGGACTGGCCGGAGGCGCTGCAGTCGCGTTGTGGCCGTACAATGGTGACAATGACAGGTACTGTAATGGCACTAATACTAATGGCACTCATGTGAAACAGGTAACAATAAATGCACACAGGGGTATACTTTTATACATTTTACAATCTGATGTTCTTTTACGTTTTATTTGGTGTGTGGAAGGTGTGCGGAAGAGGGGGTAGTCTTATACGGCGAGTATATAACAAACTCTATATTTTGAGTGGAAATGTTGGGGGTCGTCTTATACGCCCAGTCGTCTTATACGCCGGCAAATACGGTAACATTCAGGGCTGCATAGGGTGTCCCAGATACTGGGGTGTGTGCCTAAATGCAGAGGGGGTGTCCCCCTCAGCAGATGACCCAGGCTCCTCCAACAAGCCATGGTTGGGTAATTAGTACAATCAGCTCTTAATTGCCATGTCACAGGATGTCTTTGAAAAATGTCAGTTAGGAGCTGATTAGCGGGTCAGTTATCACTCTTTATCCATTTCCACTCCATCACTTTTTAAAGCTTACTACATTTGGGCCATTGTGACCACAGCATTCCAATATGGTTGTGTATGTTTCCTTCATGATCAGGACCTGGAAGTGACATAACGAGATAGTTTGTGACATGGACCCAGCGGCTTATGGGAAAGGTCCTCTCCATGAAGGGAAACTAGACGCTACCATTCCAATATGCATGTGGGCAGATTCAATTATCACGCATTTCAGCCCATTAGGTAGACTGATCTCTGGTCACACCACCATATAGGTAGAGTGACCACTTTATCCCTTTTATCTGGGACGCTCATGGATTAAACAGGTTCTGTCGCTGATTAAAACCAGCTGAAATGTAGGCTTGAAGTCAGCCAGCCACAGAACCTGTGTAATCCATGAGCGTCCCAGGTAAAAGGGATAATATGAGCAGAAATCCACCTCTGAATGCTTCCTGATGCTCTCACACCTAACTGACACGGCCCCATGGGGTTGCTGCTTTTTAAACATGTTTGTTTGGGTTTCAACCCAAAGTTCCAAAACCTACTGTTATTCATTCTACTGTATTTAAATCATACTTGCCTACCTGACCCTCTCCATGAGGGAGAAAATGCTCTGTTCCTGGACTTTCCTGGTAATGTATGATTGCCATCACCTGTGGTGAAACACCTTTCTTATCAATTAACTAGCTCACCACAGGTGATGGCAATCATACATTACCAGGAAAGTCCAGGAACAGAGCATTTTCTCCCTCATGGAGAGGGTCAGGTAGGTAAGTATGATTTAAATCTCTGCATAAGATGACATTATAACATTTTGGCGGGACAGTCCCGTTTTTCACGGTCTGTCCCGCTGTCCCACCCGCGGGTCGCAGTGTCCCGCGGGTGGGGCAGTTGGGAGATCCCCCCGTCACTCGCTGCTCTGTGCCCCTGTCCCTCTCTGCGTCTATTCACGGCAGAGAGGGACAGGGGGCATGACCAGCAGCTAATGACGAAAACGGGGCGTGGCTTGCGATCACAGCACTTGCTGTGAGACCATGCCCCTTTCCCTTAGGCCATGCCCCTTTCCATTAGGCCACACACCCTAATATTGTCCAGTGTCCCTCCTCGGCTGAACTAAAAGTTGGGAGGTATGTTATAATGGTAACAATAAAATTCATATCAACCAGTGAATGATACTCACACAGATAACCAGTGCACCTAGGGCCATATTCAGACCTGATCGTAGCAGCAAATTTGTTAGCAGATGGGCAAAACCATGTGCACTGCAAGGGAGGCAGATATAACCTGTAACTGAAATCTAAATTGCAGTGTAAAAATAAAGCAGACAGTATTTACCCTGCACAGAAACAATATAACCCACCCAAATCTAACTCTCTCTGCACATGTTATATCTGCCCTGTCCCCCCTCCTGCAGTGCACATGGTTTTGCCCATCTGCTAACAAATTTGCTGCTACGATCAGGTCTGAATTAGGCCCCTAGTTTTGAGGAACAGCACAAAAAAAGATTTCAGTTTGCAGAGTAAGGGGTATATTTACTAAAGTGCTGGTTTTATAAGTGGAGCTGTTCACTGGCGTGCGCAGCACATTTTATTAGGGGGTGCACCGCTGGAGGGGTGTGTCTAGTACCGCCTTTTGGGCGTGTCTAGCAACATCTATTGATGGTCAACGCATATAAAATATCCACCCTTATACCAATCCTAATAAAGCAGATACATTGTCAGATGTTGTGGTGTGCACCAAACAAACACCCCTGATGGCACTCATGCAATTACACTGCTCCTCCTCAGCCTGATCTGGCTCCCCCTCTCTTTCCCCTGCAAGCTTCAGCAGCTTACTTACAAGTCAGTCCTAACGAAATCCCAGGTTTTCATTCTTCCATCATTCCCTTTCCAGTATTCTCATAAAAGAGTAAAGAGCAAATATAGTGTAATACTGCTTTATGAATAAATAAAAAAGCCAATGAGGATGGCCGGACTCTCACCATAAAGCAGGAAAAACAAGGCAGATAGAATAAACAACCAGGCGTCCCCAGTCCCTCGTGATTCCTCCTGTGGATTGATCCCGGACTCCAAAAAGGCAAACCAGCCAACGCGTTTCAATACTTTCAAGTATCTTTTTCAAGGCACATGTTTCTTCTTCCCCAGGATATCCTATTTATACCCCTCTTCCTGATGACATCATTATCCTATGTGAAAGGCCTAATACCAGACATGGATCAACTAGCATGTAAATTCTATGTGTAACATTCCTATGTAACCCATCCATTTGTCCTGTTCAGGTATTTTGTATTCCCTCTGTGGGCGCCAAATTAACTCCTTTCCAAAGCATCTGAATAGTGTGTTACTTCCGCGGTCCGCCGTCCGATGGAACGCATTTGCGTTCCACCGCTATTTCCGGAAGTGACTTCTTTCTCCACGTTTGTCACTTCCGCGGTCCGCCGTCCATTGGAACGCATATGCGTTCCACCGCTATTCCCGGAAGCGACTTCTTTCTCCGCGCGTCACATCCGGTCATGGCGTAACGCTGCGCTCCGTCTATTTCTCCAGGATATATTGTGACTGTGTTCATTTCTGTCTCTCCGTTGAAATGCTGTATCTGGAGAGTCGTCCTTTATGTTGAGTTTGTTATCTCTAAGTGGATAATTCAGTGCAATGTCCAGAACATGAAATATAAATACATGAAATTACACACTTTTATTAAAAACAATAAAACCATAAAACTTCCTAAAAACTTACTTATAAAAACCATTTTAACTCAAAGTCCTTATTGATGCCATTTGGGGATAATGTATTAAAGTTATAAATCATATTCATTTCACTTTTAGCCAATTTGGCTGCTACATCACCCCCTCTGGCATCAATGGAAACTTTTTTCAGAATATAAAAATTCTTAAGATGTTTGATATCACAGTTATGAGTCTCTTTAAAATGTTTGGAAAGTGCATGAGTGTCTAAGCCCTTGCGGATGTTTCTTATGTGTTCACCCAGTCTAATCTTAAAAGCCCTACTTGTCCTACCTATATAAAATTTGCCACATGAACATTCAATGGCATATATAACATTAAAAGAATGGCATGTTAAAAATTCGCTGATTTTATGTTTCTTCTTATTTATATCAACCTCAGTTAGTTTATTACCAAAGGTATTGGGTATATTTTTACATCCAATACAACTCCCACAGCGAAAAAATCCTTTGGTTAATACATTACCCTTTTTAGGGGACGGTGGACAAAGACTTTTTACTAATTTCGTTTTTAGATTGGGGGCTCTTTTAAAAATGCAATTAGGATAGTTTGGTAGGTCCTTACCAATTATTGGGTCCTTTTTCAATATCTTCCAATGTTTTTTTAAAATTCTTTTTACATGGTGATGTTGAGAGGTATAGTTAGTAATAAATGACCATTTAAAAATGTCATTATTTTTCTCCTTTTTCTTATTTTCAGACTTTTTTAACAAATCCTCTCTATTCATACCATTTACTCTTTCCAGGGAATCTGATACAATTTGATCTTTATATCCACTTCCCTTGAAATTGGTGGACATTTCTTTTGCCTGGGTTAAAAATACATCTCTATCCGTACAGTTTCTTTTTAATCTTTTAAATTGACTCATCGGTATGGTATCCAGCCATCTACTATGGTGACAACTTTCCACATCAATATAAGTACTGGAATCCGTTGGTTTGACAAAGTTTTTTGTTTTTATCATACCCTGTTCAATGTAAATGGTCAAATCCAAAAAGTTGACTAAGGATTGACTTTTTTCAAAGGTTAAAAAGATGTTTGAATCATTCTCATTTAAATATGAACAGAATTGCTCTAATTCTTCCGTACTTCCCCCCCATATAAAAACAATATCATCAATGTACCTTCGCCATGAGACCAGGTTCGCCCCAAATGGGTTATCTTTCCATATCTTATCATCTTCCCATGCGCCCATAAAAATATTTGCGTAACTCGGGGCGAACCTGGTACCCATGGCGGTACCTCGTTTCTGAATATAAAATTCCCCTTTAAAAGTAAAAATAAGAATTTACTTACCGATAATTCTATTTCTCGGAGTCCGTAGTGGATGCTGGGGTTCCTGAAAGGACCATGGGGAATAGCGGCTCCGCAGGAGACAGGGCACAAAAAGTAAAGCTTTAGGATCAGGTAGTGTGCACTGGCTCCTCCCCCTATGACCCTCCTCCAAGCCTCAGTTAGGATACTGTGCCCGGACGAGCGTACACAATAAGGAAGGATTTTGAATCCCGGGTAAGACTCATACCAGCCACACCAATCACACTGTACAACCTGTGATCTGAACCCAGTTAACAGTATGATAACAGCGGAGCCTCTGAAAAGATGGCTCACAACAATAATAACCCGATTTTTGTAACTATGTACCAGTAATGCAGATAATCCGCACTTGGGATGGGCGCCCAGCATCCACTACGGACTCCGAGAAATAGAATTATCGGTAAGTAAATTCTTATTTTCTCTATCGTCCTAGTGGATGCTGGGGTTCCTGAAAGGACCATGGGGATTATACCAAAGCTCCCAAACGGGCGGGAGAGTGCGGATGACTCTGCAGCACCGAATGAGAGAACTCCAGGTCCTCCTTAGCCAGGGTATCAAATTTGTAGGATTTTACAAACGTGTTTGCCCCTGACTAAATAGCCGCTCGGCAAAGTTGTAAAGCCGAGACCCCTCGGGCAGCCGCCCAAGATGAGCCCACCTTCCTTGTGGAATGGGCATTTACATATTTTGGCTGTGGCAGGCCTGCCACAGAATGTGCAAGCTGAATTGTATTACACATCCAACTAGCAATAGTCTGCTTAGAAGCAAGAGCACCCAGTTTGTTGGGTGCATACAGGATAACAGCAAGTCAGTTTTCCTGACTCCAGCCGTCCTGGAACCTATACTTTCAGGGCCCTGACAACATCCAGCAACTTGGAGTCCTCCAAGTCCCTAGTAGGCGCAAGGCACCACAATAAGCTGGTTCAGGTGAAACACTGACACCACCTTAGGGAGAGAACTGGGGACGAGTCCGCAGCTCTGCCCTGTCCGAATGGACAAATAGATATGGGCTTTTTTGAGAAAAAAACCCACCAATTTGACACTCGCCTGGCCCAGGCCAGAGCCAAGAGCATGGTCACTTTTCATGTGAGATGCTTCAAATCCACAGATTTGACTGGTTTTAAACCAATGTGATTTGAGGAATCCCAGAACTACGTTGAGATCCCACAGTGCCACTGGAGGCACAAAAGGGGGTTGTATATGCAATACTCCCTTGACAAACTTCTGGACTTCAGGAACTGAAGCCAATTCTTTCTGGAAGAAAATCGACAGGGCCGAAATTTGAACCTTAATGGGCCCCAATTTGAGGCCCATAGACACTCCTGTTTGCAGGAAATGCAGGAATCGACCGAGTTGAAATTTCTTCGTGGGGCCTTCCTGGCCTCACACCACGCAACATATTTTCGCCACATGTGGTGATAATGTTGTGCGGTCACCTCCTTCCTGGCTTTGACCAGGGTAGGAATGACCTCTTCCGGAATGCCTTTTTCCCTTAGGATCCGGCGTTCCATCGCCATGCCGTCAAACGCAGCTGCGGTAAGTCTTGGAACAGACATGGTACTTGCTGAAGCAAGTCCCTTCTTAGCGGCAGAGGCCATAAGTCCTCTGTGAGCATCTCTTGAAGTTCCGGGTACCAAGTCCTTCTTGGCCAATCCGGAGCCATGAGTATAGTTCTTACTCCTCTACGTCTTATAATTCTCAGTACCTTAGGTATGAGAAGCAGAGGAGGGAACACATACCCCGACTGGTACACCCACGGTGTTACCAGAACGTCCACAGCTATTGCCTGAGGGTCTCTTGACCTGGCGCAATACCTGTCCCGTTTTTTGTTCAGACGGGACGCCATCATGTCCACCTTTGGTATTTCCCAACGGTTCACAATCATGTGGAAAAACTTCCCGATGAAGTTTCCACTCTCCCGGGTGGAGGTCGTGCCTGCTGAGGAAGTCTTCTTCCCAGTTTCCACTCCCGGAATGAAACACTGCTGACAGTGCTATCACATGATTTTTCGCCCAGCGAAAAGTCCTTGCAGTTTTTGCCATTGCCCTCCTGCTTCTTGTGCCGCCCTGTCTGTTTACGTGGGCGACTGCCGTGATGTTTTTCCCACTGGATCAATACCGGCTGACCTTGAAGCAGAGGTCTTGCTAAGCTTAGAGCATTATAAATTTACCCTTAGCTCCAGTATATTTATGTGGAGAAAAGTCTCCAGACTTGATCACACTCCCTGGAAATTTTTTCCTTGTGTGACTGCTCCCCAGCCTCTCGGGCTGGCCTCCGTGGTCACCAGCATCCAATCCTGAATGCCGAATCTGCGGCCCTCTAGAAGATGAGCACTCTGTAACCACCACAGGAGAGACACCCTTGTCCTTGGATATAGGGTTATCCGCTGATGCATCTGAAGATGCGATCCGGACCATTTGTCCAGCAGATCCCACTGAAAAGTTCTTGCGTGAAATCTGCCGAATGGAATTGCTTCGTAGGAAACCACCATTTTTACCAGGACCCTTGTGCAATGATGCACTGACACTTTTCCTGGTTTTAGGAGGTTCTTGACTAGCTCGGATAACTCCCTGGCTTTCTCTTCCGGGAGAAACACCTTTTTCTGGACTGTGTCCAGAATCATCCCTAGGCACAGCAGACGTGTCGTCAGGATCAGCTGCGATTTTGGAATATTTAGAATCCATCCGTGCTGTTGTAGCAGTATCCGAGATAGTGCTACTCCGACCTCCAACTGTTCCCTGGACTTTGCCCTTATCAGGAGATCGTCCAAGTAAGGGGTAATTAAGACGCCTTTTCTTCGAAGAAGAATCATCATTTCGGCCATTACCTTGGTAAAGACCCGGGGTGCCGTGGACAATCCAAACGGCAGCGTCTGAAACTGACAGTGACAGTTCTATACCACGAACCTGAGGTACCCTTAGTGAGAAGGGCAAATTTGGGACATGGAGGTAAGCATCCCTGATGTCCCGGGACACTATATAGTCCCCTTCTTCCTGGTTCGTTATCACTGCTCTGAGTGACTCCATCTTGATTTGAACCTTTGTAAGTGTTCAAATTTTTTTAGATTTAGAATAGGTCTCACCTAGCCTTCTGGCTTCAGTACCACAATATAGTGTGGAATAATACCCCTTTCCTTGTTGTAGGAGGGATAATTTGATTATCACCTGCTGGGAATACAGCTTGTGAATTTTTTCCCATACTGCCTCCTTGTCGGAGGGATACCTTGGTAAAGCAGACTTCAGGAGCCTGCGAGGGGGAAACGTTTCGACATTCCAATCTGTACCCCTGGGATACTACTTGTAGGATCCAGGGGTCCTGTACGGTCCCAGCGTCATGCTGAGAGCTTGGCAGAAGCGGTGGAAGGCTTCTGTTCCTGGGAATGGGCTGCCTGCTGCAGTCTTCTTCCCTTTCCTCTATCCCTGGGCAAATATGACTCTTATAGGGACGAAAGGACTGAGGCTGAAAAGACGGTGTCTTTTTCTGCAGAGATGTGACTTAGGGTAAAAACGGTGGATTTTCCAGCAGTTGCCGTGGCCACCAGGTCCGATGGACCGACCCCAAATAACTCCTCTTCCTTTATACGGCAATACACCTTTGTGCCGTTTGGAATCTGCATCACCTGACCACTGTCGTGTCCATAAACATCTTCTGGCAGATATGGACATCGCACTTACTCTTGATGCCAGAGTGCAAATATCCCTCTGTGCATCTCGCATATATAGAAATGCATCCTTTAAATGCTCTATAGTCAATAAAATACTGTCCCTGTCAAGGGTATCAATATTTTTAGTCAGGGAATCCGACCAAGCCACCCCAGCTCTGCACATCCAGGCTGAGGCGATCGCTGGTCGCAGTATAACACCAGTATGTGTGTATATACTTTTATATGATATTTTCCAGCCTCCTGTCAGCTGGCTCCTTGAGGACGGCCCTATCTATAGACGGTACCGCCACTTGTTTTGATAAGCGTGTGAGCGCCTTATCCACCCTAAGGGGTGTTTCCCAACGCGCCCTAACTTCTGGCGGGAAAGGGTATACCGCCAATAATTTTCTATCGGGGGGAACCCACGCATCATCACACACTTCCTTTAATTTATCTGATTCAGGAAAAACTACAGGTAGTTTTTTAACATCCCACATAATACCCTCTTTTGTGGTACTTGTAGTATCAGAAATATGTAACACCTCCTTCATTGCCCTTAACGTGTGGCCCTAATAAGGAATACGTTTGTTTATTCACCGTCGACACTGGATTCAGTGTCCGTGTCTGTGTCTGTGTCGACCGACTAAGGTAAACGGGCGTTTTAAAACCCCTGACGGTGTTTTTGAGACGTCTGGACCGGTACTAATTGTTTGTCGGCCGTCTCATGTCGTCAACCGACCTTGCAGCGTGTTGACATTATCACGTAATTCCCTAAATAAGCCATCCATTCTGGTGTCGACTCCCTAGAGAGTGACATCACCATTACAGGCAATTGCTCCGCCTCCTCACCAACATCGTCCTCATACATGTCGACACACACGTACCGACACACAGCACACACACAGGGAATGCTCTGATAGAGGACAGGACCCACTAGCCCTTTGGAGAGACAGAGGGAGAGTTTGCCAGCACACACCAAAAAACGCTATAATTATATAGGGACAACCTTATATAAGTGTTTTCCCTTATAGCATCTTTTTATATATTTCTAACGCCAAATTAGTGCCCCCCCTCTCTGTTTTAACCCTGTTTCTGTAGTGCAGTGCAGGGGAGAGCCTGGGAGCCTTCCCTCCAGCCTTTCTGTGAGGGAAAATGGCGCTGTGTGCTGAGGAGATAGGCCCCGCCCCTTTTTCGGCGGGCTCGTCTCCCGCTCTTCAACGGATTCTGGCAGGGGTTAAATATCTCCATATAGCCCCCGGAGGCTATATGTGAGGTATTTTTTGCCAAAAAATAGGTTTACATTGCCTCCCAGCGCCCTGCACCCTCAGTGACTGCCGTGTGAAGTGTGCTGAGAGCAATGGCGCACAGCTGCAGTGCTGTGCGCTACCTTAAGAAGACTGAGGAGTCTTCTGCCGCCGATTCTGGACCTTCTTCTCTTTTCAGCATCTGCAAGGGGGCCGGCGGCGAGGCTCCGGTGACCATCCAGGCTGTACCTGTGATCGTCCCTCTGGAGCTAATGTCCAGTAGCCAAAGAAGCCAATCCATCCTGCACGCAGGTGAGTTCACTTCTTCTCCCCTAAGTCCCTCGTTGCAGTGATCCTGTTGCCAGCAGGACTCACTGTAAAATAAGAAACCTAAGCTAAACTTTTCTAAGCAGCTCTTTAGGAGAGCCACCTAGATTGCACCCTTCTCGGCCGGGCACAAAAATCTAACTGAGGCTTGGAGGAGGGTCATAGGGGGAGGAGCCAGTGCACACCACCTGATCCTAAAGCTTTACTTTTTGTGCCCTGTCTCCTGCGGAGCCGCTATTCCCCATGGTCCTTTCAGGAACCCCAGCATCCACTAGGACGATAGAGAAATAATTGTTAAATAAAATAAATTCAATACCCTCTAATAAAAATTCCTGTAGTCCAGGTTCTATAATTGAAAGTGCTAGTGCTTTTTTTACTGCCTCTAGACCTTGACTGTGGTCAATTATCGTGTACAGCGAACTGACGTCCGCTGTAACTAAGGAATAACCTTCTTTCCATTCTATATCATCTAAAAATTGGAGGGCTTCTAGGGTATCTTTTAAGTGAGATTTATTTTTTGACACTAAGGGCTGTAAATAATAATCAATGTATTGGGATAAATTGGCAGATAATGATTCGATTCCGGAGACAATGGGTCTTCCTGGGGGTTTCACGGGGTCTTTGTGTACTTTGGGAAGGATATATATCGTAGGTATCTTGGGGTCATCTATACATATAAAATTTAATTCTTTATCTGTTAAGATGCCCTTTTTCTTATAAGACTCCACCATTTCTAAGGGCATCTTATAAGAAAAAGGGCATCTTAACAGATAAAGAATTAAATTTTATATGTATAGATGACCCCAAGATACCTACGATATATATCCTTCCCAAAGTACACAAAGACCCCGTGAAACCCCCAGGAAGACCCATTGTCTCCGGAATCGAATCATTATCTGCCAATTTATCCCAATACATTGATTATTATTTACAGCCCTTAGTGTCAAAAAATAAATCTCACTTAAAAGATACCCTAGAAGCCCTCCAATTTTTAGATGATATAGAATGGAAAGAAGGTTATTCCTTAGTTACAGCGGACGTCAGTTCGCTGTACACGATAATTGACCACAGTCAAGGTCTAGAGGCAGTAAAAAAAGCACTAGCACTTTCAATTATAGAACCTGGACTACAGGAATTTTTATTAGAGGGTATTGAATTTATTTTATTTAACAATTATTTTACTTTTAAAGGGGAATTTTATATTCAGAAACGAGGTACCGCCATGGGTACCAGGTTCGCCCCGAGTTACGCAAATATTTTTATGGGCGCATGGGAAGATGATAAGATATGGAAAGATAACCCATTTGGGGCGAACCTGGTCTCATGGCGAAGGTACATTGATGATATTGTTTTTATATGGGGGGGAAGTACGGAAGAATTAGAGCAATTCTGTTCATATTTAAATGAGAATGATTCAAACATCTTTTTAACCTTTGAAAAAAGTCAATCCTTAGTCAACTTTTTGGATTTGACCATTTACATTGAACAGGGTATGATAAAAACAAAAAACTTTGTCAAACCAACGGATTCCAGTACTTATATTGATGTGGAAAGTTGTCACCATAGTAGATGGCTGGATACCATACCGATGAGTCAATTTAAAAGATTAAAAAGAAACTGTACGGATAGAGATGTATTTTTAACCCAGGCAAAAGAAATGTCCACCAATTTCAAGGGAAGTGGATATAAAGATCAAATTGTATCAGATTCCCTGGAAAGAGTAAATGGTATGAATAGAGAGGATTTGTTAAAAAAGTCTGAAAATAAGAAAAAGGCGAAAAATAATGACATTTTTAAATGGTCATTTATTACTAACTATACCTCTCAACATCACCATGTAAAAAGAATTTTAAAAAAACATTGGAAGATTTTGAAAAAGGACCCAATAATTGGTAAGGACCTACCAAACTATCATAATTGCATTTTTAAAAGAGCCCCCAATCTAAAAACGAAATTAGTAAAAAGTCTTTGTCCACCGTCCCCTAAAAAGGGTAATGTATTAACCAAAGGATTTTTTCGCTGTGGGAGTTGTATTGGATGTAAAAATATACCCAATACCTTTGGTAATAAACTAACTGAGGTTGATATAAATAAGAAGAAACATAAAATCAGCGAATTTTTAACATGCCATTCTTTTAATGTTATATATGCCATTGAATGTTCATGTGGCAAATTTTATATAGGTAGGACAAGTAGGGCTTTTAAGATTAGACTGGGTGAACACATAAGAAACATCCGCAAGGGCTTAGACACTCATGCACTTTCCAAACATTTTAAAGAGACTCATAACTGTGATATCAAACATCTTAAGAATTTTTATATTCTGAAAAAAGTTTCCATTGATGCCAGAGGGGGTGATGTAGCAGCCAAATTGGCTAAAAGTGAAATGAATATGATTTATAACTTTAATACATTATCCCCAAATGGCATCAATAAGGACTTTGAGTTAAAATGGTTTTTATAAGTAAGTTTTTAGGAAGTTTTATGGTTTTATTGTTTTTAATAAAAGTGTGTAATTTCATGTATTTATATTTCATGTTCTGGACATTGCACTGAATTATCCACTTAGAGATAACAAACTCAACATAAAGGACGACTCTCCAGATACAGCATTTCAACGGAGAGACAGAAATGAACACAGTCACAATATATCCTGGAGAAATAGACGGAGCGCAGCGTTACGCCATGACCGGATGTGACGCGCGGAGAAAGAAGTCGCTTCCGGGAATAGCGGTGGAACGCATATGCGTTCCAATGGACGGCGGACCGCGGAAGTGACAAACGTGGAGAAAGAAGTCACTTCCGGAAATAGCGGTGGAACGCAAATGCGTTCCATCGGACGGCGGACCGCGGAAGTAACACACTATTCAGATGCTTTGGAAAGGAGTTAATTTGGCGCCCACAGAGGGAATACAAAATACCTGAACAGGACAAATGGATGGGTTACATAGGAATGTTACACATAGAATTTACATGCTAGTTGATCCATGTCTGGTATTAGGCCTTTCACATAGGATAATGATGTCATCAGGAAGAGGGGTATAAATAGGATATCCTGGGGAAGAAGAAACATGTGCCTTGAAAAAGATACTTGAAAGTATTGAAACGCGTTGGCTGGTTTGCCTTTTTGGAGTCCGGGATCAATCCACAGGAGGAATCACGAGGGACTGGGGACGCCTGGTTGTTTATTCTATCTGCCTTGTTTTTCCTGCTTTATGGTGAGAGTCCGGCCATCCTCATTGGCTTTTTTATTTATTAATAAAGCAGTATTACACTATATTTGCTCTTTACTCTTTTATGAGAATACTGGAAAGGGAATGATGGAAGAATGAAAACCTGGGATTTCGTTAGGACTGTATCCATTCCTCCCTATGCGCATATTGTCTATTAGTTAGACACTACGATACGGTACGGATGTTACCTGCATATGAAAGACATCAATAATTATTTATTTATCAGTATTACACTATTGTATTTTCCTATGTTTTGTTTGAGGGTTGAAAATTGATGTTTAATACCCCCTATGATTCACATCAGCGCCTGAAGACTTATCGGTGATATCTTTTTTTCTTGTCACTTATTTGGGGTGTGTGGTGACACCTTTGTTTTCACTTGAAAGTCTATAGGCAGCTTAAGCGCACCAACAGTCTTCACAACTTTTTCCATACTTACAAGTCAGTCACTCACTGAAACTGACAGTCGCAGACTAGTACTGCTGCTGCTGGAAAAACGAGTGACGTGTCAATGTTGCTGCCGACCGCCTGCCAGTATTGAATGTCTTCCTAAGAGAAACGCTGGCTGCATGCTGATCCTCATCAGTGGCTGGCGTTGGCATAGCATAGAAGGAGAGAGGTGTATATGTGGCTGGTGTGACGGGTGGGCGTGCGAGCTGCATGATGTCATTACGTCACATCACGCTGTTTTTGTACATAGAGGTGGAGCCAGGAGTTTGAAAGCCGGTGGCAGTGGCACCCTTAATTAACCCAGGTGTCCGGTCAGTAATGCAGTCCTGACAGGGTGCAACGCAGAGGGGACAGTAATCAGCCTGCTCGGCAATCGCTGCATCAGGCATGTGAGATCGGGGTGCCAGACATTAGGGGGTGCCTGTGCGCACCAGGCACCCCCCCCCCCCCCCTGCGCACACCTATGGAGCTGTTGCCCATTTCAACCATATTCTAGCTATTTAGAAGGTGCTAGATAAATGTTAAGTAGAATCTAATTGGTTGCTGTGGGAAAAATCTCCAGTTCTAAAAACCAGCACTTTAGTAAATATAATTCTAAGAGTATTAAAATGTTATATACTGGCGAAGACTACCCTGGAACAAAAATTGTCATAAATGCCTGAAAAATCAGAGGTTATTTTGGCAACATCACCCATTAACCCCTCTTACACACATTATCTGTTACATAAACGTTTAGGCCCCAATGTTTTAACGCTTATGTTTTGGTGTTCAAATTCTACAACATCAGGCCCTAAAAGTCACAATGATTTGTATGTACGCATTATTTATAATAATTTATGGGACAAAACATTTTTTTATTAATTTCATTCTGGATACACAATTGTCTATTTTTGTTTGTTTCTCAGTAACCTTTGAATCTCAGCAATCCAGAGTTGAAATAAAGCAATTACTAAAGTGATTAAAATAAAATAAAAAATACATTAATATTTTAAGCTAATTGGAATCTTAGGGATACATTCAGAAGTGGGTTTATTTTTCAGTGAGAAGCAGCATTTTCCAGACAAGATTGCATTCTGATGATATACTAGGGCAAAAAATAAATACCACTGAAAAACCACTCTTTGAAATAGAAATCACCATCAATCGTCCATTAAAAGTATAAAACTACCCAGATTTACAAAGGAGTTGAGAACCTGTGCAAATCCGCCCCCAAAAAGCACTGCAAAGATCAGTAGGTATCCCATCATGATTTCAGTTGGCATCAGGGCAGTGTTCAATAGTGGTGTGGTCAGTGGTGCAGGTAGATAAAAATTCTTATTGGTACTGTGTGCGTGCGCCAAAGGCACCCGTGCCACAAAATGGGTATGGCCACATGGGGTGTGGCCAATGAAAAAGGGACGCGATACACATATGGGGGGCCAGATACATATATGACCCCAATAGTGCAGTGTCAGACGCACATATGCCCCCAATAGTGCCAGATACACATATGCCCCCAATAGTGCAGTGCCAGATACACATATGCCCCCACAGTGCTATATATGCCCCCATGGTACCAGATATGCCCCCACAGTGCCAGATACAAATTTGCCCCCACAGTGCCAGATACACATATGCCCCCACGGTGCCAGATTTATCCCCACTATGCCAGATACACATACGCCCCCATGGTGCCAGATATGCCCCCACAGTGCCTGACAAAAATATTCCCCCACAGTGCCAGATATGCCCCACAGTGCCAGATACACATATACCCCCCAGTGCAAGATACACATATGCCCCCCCCCCCCCAATAGTGCCAGTTTAATCATATGCCCCAGCAGTGCAATTCACCACTGCTGCCTGGGGCCAACTCTGCTGTCAATGTGTCCAAGGAGCCTCTCCTGCCCTCATTCCAGTCTCCGGCAGCGTGTATCTCAAATCAGGTGCCGGTTTGTGAGCCAATCAGAGCTCGCAGTCCGGCAGTGGCAGCTCCTAATTGGCTGCCGGTCCATGAGCTCTGATTGGCTCATGAATCAGTGCCTGATTGTAATACACGCCGCCGCCTCTGGAGAGAGACCGGACTGGGGGCAGGAGAGGCGCCTGCTGTGCTCTCCTTCCCTTGGACACAGCTGCTGCAAGGTTGTCGGCCTGGCAGTACTGCGTACCGTTTCCCAATTTATTACTGGTACTCAGTACCGCAATACTTGTAGCAGTGGGTACAGTGTTGGGCCCACAAAAAAAAAAGTGTGGGTACCTCTTCTAGGTATATCCATTCCCAGGTATAACCAATAGCATGCAGCGGTAGGTACAGAGTAATAGTGATTAAAAATAAGTTTAACTTTTTTTTGACAATGGTGCACTATGGGTACCAGCAAGACTGGGGGGCAAAAAATGGTTTTCAAGGTATGCTGGTATTTGGAGAACCACAAATGTCAGCAAGTCCATGAACCCAAGCCCACTTGACCAAGAAGATCTCTCTCTCTCTCTCTCGAGAGAGAGAGAGAGAGAGAAAACCCACACATATTCCTAGGAGGGTGCCCACGTGATTTTTTTGTGGGTCCAGCACCTCCAGTAAACAGATCCCTGGAGCCAACTAGCCTAAGGTTGGTTGGAATAACAATGGGGGAACCGCACACTACGAGTCTCCCCTCTATGGTTCCTCTAGTTCTGGCTGTTAAAGTCAAGTGCTGAGTAATAGAAAATCTGGGGAATCTTATGTTCTCTGTCCCATGATTTTGCCAATACCGGCCTAGGCTTCAAAGCCTGGAGACCATTTTTTTTACCATATGACCTCATAAATAAAGGGACAGTGTGCACCGGTGTGGTGTGGTCACACAAGGAAGGGGTGTGGCCAAACAATAGTACCACCAATTCAAATGACGCTACACAGTAGAACAGTCTTATTCACTTTATGCTGCACGTAACTCCCCTGATTCATATTACACCACATAGTAGTGCCCCTTATTCACGTTACGACACACAGTAGTGCCTCTTATTCACATTGTCACACAGCAGTGCCCTTATTCATGTTATGCTACACAGTACTACCCCTTATACACAATGCCCATAGTAGTGCCTCATGTACACATAATGCCCACAGTAGCCCTTATACATGTAATGCCCACTGTAGTAGTGCCGCTTATACACATAATGCCCACAGTAGTAGTTCTGCTTAAACACATAATGTACAAAGTATTAGTGCCACTTATACACTGTCAGGAATCTGCATTTTGCATCATGTTACTTACCTGTGCTCTGATGTGCTGGCCTCCAGAGATCACATACTTAGCCTGGCAGCATGTTCCATGATTGCGCGCAATGTGCAGAGACTCTCTCCAGTATGTACCCCACTTGCCATACAGCATGTACACTGATGTATTCCCACCATCTCCGGAGTATGGGCGATGCTATGACACCTGCAGTCAGCTGACTTGGTTCTATTCACTCCTGAGCACTGGAGCACTCACATGACTTGATTCTCCAATCCCTGCTGACTAAGGGAATTATAGGGGAAGCTCATACTATCCAGTGCCTTGAATAATGCGTTGCATCCTATGCACAGCGTCTCCTGGCTCCAGTCTCCTGAGACTCTCCTGCATCAGTACTCCGTGGAACTACAGGCACCAGCCATCCAGTTTGGTTGCAGCTCCATCTGCATTCTGCATCCAGGTGCTGCATTATTACTCACCTGTTCGTTAGCTGCCTGCAGCAGTATCGGTGCCATTCTATCTGCATTGGGAATCCTGCTCTATTCCTCATCTGTCTCCTGCTTAACCAGACCTGGTTCCATTGCTGCCAAGTGTACCAACTGCCTGTGTAGTTCCAGCACCTGTTCAACATCGGTTTCCAGGCCGATCATCGGTTGCTCTTGTTCACCTTCGGTTTCCGGGCCGATAATCATAAAGTTCCTGTTCACCATCGGATCCCAGGCCGATCATCGTTTGCTCCTTTCCACCATTGGTTCCCAGGCTGATAGATGTTAGTTCCTGTTCATCATCAGTTCCCAGACCTAACATTCTCCTAGTGACTTTTCTGTTATCAGAGCTTCCATGCTTATTTATATGCACATACCACCATTGTTGCAGTCTCCAATATACTGTGTGTGTATTACCAATAAAATCATTTGCGCACATGCGCAGGAATCTACTTCAGCCTCATCGCTTTCTCCATCGCACCACCACTGACCCACTAGTACCCTCTCCAGGAACAGACACAAATACAGACCTGACATACACAATGTTCACAGTAGTGCCACATATACACATAATGCCCACAGTAGAGTTGCTTATACACCTAATGCCCACAATAGTGCTCCTTGTACACACAATGCAGACAGTAGTAGTGGCCCTTACACATAATGCCTACAGTTGTGCACCTTATACACAAAATGCCTGCAGTAGTGCCCCTTGCACATAATGCCCACTGTAGTGCTGCTTATACACATAATGCCTACAGTAGTGCTGCTTATACACAGTGTCCCTTATACCCATATCTACTTGTCCCTCCAGCAGTTCCCTCACCTGTGTCCCCCCAGCCCCCCCTTTCACCTTCCTCTTGTCTTCAGGATGCACAGAGATCGTTCCTCTTAATGACTCTTGTTAACTTCAGAGGTGTGGTGGCATAACATTACATGCGCCTGGAAATTGAGGAGGGGACGAATGCTAGCCGACACACTATGTGAGTACCAGGAGGGGTTGGCCACAGGCAGAAGAGGCCCATAGAGCCACCAGGACATGAGGAAGGGGGAAGTGGCTGCAACTAATCAGTGACACTGGCACGGCCCACATCATCTATTGATGTGGGTGGCAGGGCAGGCTTCTCTGTTGGAATCTACTGTGCAGGGACGTGGCAAAGGAGGAACTAGTTCCACCTACCATTACAGGTGGAGGAATGCAGTTCCACCCAATTCCAGACCACTTTAACCTCTGGTTATTACCAGAAAAAAAGCATCTTTTATGGCTTGCAAGTAAAATGTTAATAAATAGCTTCACTAAGGAATGCTGCCTCTCCTACCGATTACTTCCGCTAACATCTGACTCCAAGATTATTTCTGTGCTGCTCCCTACCAACGGGAACTTTATCCCTCTCCCTATTAGACTCTCCACTTCTCTTCAAACAGGCTCTCAAGACCCACTTCTTTATCAATGCCTTTCAGCTCCATACTCTTTGCTCACTGTCTCTCTCAATCTCTGCCCTTTTGTCACCCAACTGTCTGCCCTTCCCCTTTAGACTGTAGACTGTAAGCTCTCACAAGCAGGGCCCACTTCCTTCATGTGATTTTCCTTCCCTCTTTTATATCATCATCTCCTTCCCACTGCTAACAACGGTACCTAATCCTTGGACTCGGACACTCTGTTGCTTATTTGGGTAATATGACTGCTGATGTAGACATGTTTATTAAACATGTCCATGTTCCTGATTGTTCTGTAAATCACTTTTTTCTTGTTTTGTTCATGCTATTTCTGTAGATGTACTTTGTAAGGCACTGTAGACTGTTAGTGGCAACATATAAAGGATAATATTAATAATAATAATCTCATTACCTGCTAGGGTGTCAGAGTTAATGCTTGTAATAGAACATACAGGTAGCAATAGACATATAATGAAAGCATGTTCAAAGAACTCGTGGATCTCAGAGCAAATGTATATTTCACAGCAATGCTTGTTCACAGGTAAGCCAGACAAGTGGGAAAACCTAGTTTAAATGTGTCAGGTATCTAATGAGATCATTGCAGGATTCCCATTCTATTATCCTTTTCATTATTCAATGAGAATTGCTGTTTTGGAAGGCAAGCGGTGTAGTATGCTTTGTGAATCGACATTGGGCTTTATTCAGGTTTGTTAGCAAAAAATAGGTAAGCAATTTGGCAAAACCATGTTGCACTACAGGTGGGGCAGATGTAGCATGTGCCGTGAGATTTAGATTGGGGGGGGGGGGGTTTCACGGTGTAAAAATAAAGCAGCCAGTATTTACCATGCACAGAACAATTTAACCCACCCAAATCTAACTCTCTCGGCACATGTTGTATCTGACCCACCTGCAGTGCAGCATGGTTTTGCCCAGTTGCTTTTGGTTTGCTAACAACCCTGAATAACCCCCATTAACAGACGCATATGTCTGCTTAAAAGATTTACGAATCAGTGGTTTTGGATGATGTCAAATGGTTTTCATTTCAAAACTGAAGGCAAATAGAAGTTCAAAACTGATGGCAAACCCCTGAACAAAAAAATAATGCAAAGATCAGTATGATCTGTACAGGCTTCATTTGGTTAAAAAGCAAAAAAACAAAAAAAAAACAAAAGAGATAACATTAAATAAAACAAGTGCTCTCTCCCCCAAATCAATAACCAGCCCTGGACCTCTCAGCATGGGCTGGTATGAGACTATCAGAGTAAAAACAGCATTGGGTTCACCCTATTTTGCTATAACCAGCACCTGCTAATGCTATAGCAGGGGAACACACAGTGTGAAGTCCCCCAGCTGCAATGGCAACCAGTCTCAATCTGGTCAACAGGGGCCTACAATTCTTCAAGTAGTCATGCCCCAAACAATGATGCAATCTAATGGACTTTGAACATTGAATGATTGTTGTTGCTCGCAGCACCGGTGCAAGCTTTAGCAATGCAGTTACATTGGTGAATTGTTTGAAGTCGGCAGTTGTTAAAGATTGAACCAACTAGGTCTGAGTGCAAGACCTGTGATCATAAATGGCTACTAAATGCTGGAGTGGAAAGGAAAAGTGGCCAAACTTGTTCAGTCCCACAGATGGGCAACACTGCATCAAGTTAAAATAAGAATTTACTCACCGGTAATTCTATTTCTCGTAGTCCGTAGTGGATGCTGGGACTCCGTAAGGACCATGGGGAATAGCGGCTCCGCAGGAGACTGGGCACAACTAAAAGAAAGCTTTAGACTACTGGTGTGCACTGGCTCCTCCCACTATGACCCTCCTCCAGACTTCAGTTAGGATACTGTGCCCGGAAGAGCTGACACAATAAGGAAGGATTTTGAATCCCGGGTAAGACTCATACCAGCCACACCAATCACACCGTATAACTCGTGATACTATACCCAGTTAACAGTATGATAACAACTGAGCCTCTCAACAGATGGCTCAACAATAACCCTTTAGTTAAACAATAACTATATACAAGTATTGCAGACAATCCGCACTTGGGATGGACGCTCAGGATCCACTACGGACTACGAGAAATAGAATTACCGGTGAGTAAATTCTTATTTCCTCTGACGTCCTAAGTGGATGCTGGGACTCCGTAAGGACCATGGGGATTATACCAAAGCTCCCAAACGGGCGGGAGAGTGCGGATGACTCTGCAGCACCGAATGGGCAAACTCTAGGTCCTCCTCAGCCAGGGTGTCAAACTTGTAGAATTTAGCAAATGTGTTTGACCCCGACCAAGTAGCTGCTCTGCAAAGTTGTAGAGCCGAGACCCCTCGGGCAGCCGCCCAAGAAGAGCCCACTTTCCTCGTGGAATGGGCTTTCACTGATTTAGGATGCGGCAGTCCAGCCGCAGAATGTGCAAGCTGAATCGTACTACAGATCCAGCGAGCAATAGTCTGCTTTGAAGCAGGTGCACCCAACTTGTTGGGCGCATACAGGATAAATAGCGAGTCAGTCTTTCTGACTCCAGCTGTCCTGGAAATATACATTTTCAGGGCCCTGACTACGTCCAACAACTTGGAAGCCTCCAAGTTTTTAGTAGCCGCAGGCACCACGATAGGTTGGTTCAGATGAAAGGCTGATACCACCTTAGGGAGAAATTGGGGACGAGTCCTCAATTCTGCCCTATCCATATGGAAAATCAGATAAGGGCTTTTACATGACAAAGCCGCCAATTCTGATACACGCCTGGCCGAAGCCAAGGCCAACAACATGACCACTTTCCACGTGAGATACTTCAATTCCACGGTTTTAAGTGGCTCAAACCAATGTGACTTTAGGAAATCCAACACCACGTTGAGATCCCAAGGTGCTACTGGAGGCACAAAAGGGGGCTGAATATGCAGCACTCCCTTAACAAAAGTCTGAACTTCAGGTAGTGAAGCCAGTTCTCTCTGGAAGAAAATCGATAGAGCCGAAATCTGGACCTTAATGGAACCCAATTTTAGGCCCATAGTCACCCCTGACTGTAGGAAGTGCAGGAAACGGCCCAGCTGAAATTCTTCCGTTGGGGCCTTCCTGGCCTCACACCACGCAACATATTTTCGCCATATGAGTGATAATGGTTTGCGGTTACTTCTTTCCTAGCTTTAATCAGCGTAGGAATGACTTCCTCCGGAATGCCCTTTTCCTTCAGGATCCGGTGTTCAACCGACATGCCGTCAAACGCAGCCGCGGTAAGTCTTGGAACAGACAGGGCCCCTGCTGCAGCAGGTCCTGTCTGAGCGGCAGAGGCCATGGGTCCTCTGAGATCATTTCTTGAAGTTCCGGGTACCAAGCTCTTCTTGGCCAATCCGGAACAATGAGTATAGTTCTTACTCCTCTTCTCCTTATTATCCTCAGTACCTTTGGTATGAGAGGAAGAGGAGGGAACACATAAACTGACCGGTACACCCACAGTGTCACTAGAGCATCCACAGCTATCGCCTGCGGGTCCCTTGACCTGGCGCAATATCTTTCTAGCTTTTTGTTTAGGCGGGACGCCATCATGTCCACCTGTGGCCTTTCCCAACGGTTTACAATCAGTTGGAAGACTTCTGGATGAAGTCCCCACTCTCCCGGGTGGAGGTCGTGCCTGCTGAGGAAGTCTGCTTCCCAGTTGTCCACTCCCGGACTGAACACTGCTGACAGTGCTAACACGTGATTTTCCGCCCATCGGAGAATCCTTGTGGCTTCTGCCATCGCCGTCCTGCTTCTCGTGCCGCCCTGTCGGTTTACATGGGCGACCGCCGTGATGTTGTCTGACTGGATCAGTACCGGCTGGTTTTGAAGCAGGGGTTTTGCCTGACTTAGGGCATTGTAAATGGCCCTCAGTTCCAGAATATTTATGTGTAGGAAAGTCTCCTGACTTGACCATAGTCCTTGGAAGTTTCTTCCCTGTGTGACTGCCCCCCAGCCTCGAAGGCTGGCATCCGTGGTCACCAGGACCCAGTCCTGTATGCCGAATCTGCGGCCCTCTTGAAGATGAGCACTCTGCAGCCACCACAGCAGAGACACCCTGGTCCTTGGAGACAGGGTTATCAGTTGATGCATCTGAAGATGCGATCCGGACCACTTGTCCAACAGGTCCCACTGAAAAGTTCTTGCATGAAATCTGCCGAATGGAATTGCTTCGTAGGAAGCTACCATCTTTCCCAGGATCCGCGTGCAGTGATGCACCGACACCTGTTTTGGTTTTAGGAGGCCTCTGACTAGAGATGACAGCTCCTTGGCCTTCTCCTCCGGGAGAAACACTTTTTTCTGTTCTGTGTCCAGAACCATCCCCAGGAACAGTAGATGTGTCGTAGGGACCAGCTGTGACTTTGGAATATTTAGAATCCATCCGTGCTGTTGTAGCACCTCCTGAGATAGTGCTACCCCGACCAACAACTGCTCCCTGGACCTCGCCTTTATCAGGAGATCGTCCAAGTACGGGATAATTAAAACTCCCTTCTTTCGAAGGAGTATCATAATTTCGGCCATTACCTTGGTAAAGACCCTCGGAGCCGTGGATAGACCGAACGGCAACGTCTGGAATTGGTAATGACAATCCTGTACCACAAATCTGAGGTACTCCTGGTGAGGATGGTAAATGGGGACATGCAGGTAAGCATCCTTGATGTCCAGTGATACCATGTAATCCCCCTCGTCCAGGCTTGCAATAACCGCCCTGAGCGATTCCATCTTGAACTTGAATTTTTTTATATATGTGTTCAAGGATTTCAAATTTAAAATGGGTCTCACCGAACCGTCCGGTTTCGGTACCACAAACATTGTGGAATAGTAACCCCGTCCTTGTTGAAGTAGGGGCACCTTTACTATCACCTGCTGGGAATACAGCTTGTGAATTGCCTCTATCACTGCCTCCCTGCCTGAGGGAGTTGTTGGCAAGGCAGAATTGAGGAAACGGCGGGGGGGAAGACGTCTCGAATTCCAGCTTATACCCCTGAGATACTACTTGAAAGACCCAGGGATCCACCCGTGAGCGAGCCCACTGATCGCTGAAATTTTTGAGACGGGCCCCCACCGTACCTGGCTCCGCCTGTGGAGCCCCAGCGTCATGCGGCGGACTTAGAGGAAGCGGGGGAGGACTTTTGCTCCTGGGAACTGGCTGTATGCTGCAGCTTTTTCCCTCTACCTCTGCCTCTGGGCAGAAAGGACGCGCCTTTAACCCGCTTGCCCTTATGGGTCCGAAAGGACTGTACCTGATAATACGGTGCTTTCTTTGGCTGTGAGGGAACATGGGGTAAAAATGCAGATTTCCCAGCAGTTGCTGTGGAAACTAGGTCCGAGAGACCATCCCCGAACAACTCCTCACCTTTATAAGGCAAAACTTCCATGTGCCTTTTTGAGTCTGCATCACCTGTCCACTGCCGAGTCCATAATCCTCTCCTGGCAGAAATGGACATTGCACTTATTTTAGATGCCAGCCGGCAAATATCCCTCTGTGCATCTCTCATGTATAAGACTGCGTCTTTAATATGCTCTACGGTTAGCAATATAGTGTCCCTGTCTAGGGTATCAATATTTTCCGACAGGGAATCTGACCACGCAGCTGCAGCACTGCACATCCATGCTGAAGCAATAGCTGGTCTCAGTATAATACCTGTGTGTGTATATACAGACTTCAGGATAGCCTCCTGCTTTCTATCAGCAGGTTCCTTTAAGGCGGCCGTATCCGGAGACGGTAGTGCCACCTTCTTTGACAAGCGTGTGAGCGCTTCATCCACCCTAGGGGATGTTTTCCAACGTAACCTATCCTCTGGCGGGAAAGGGTACGCCACTAGTAACCTTTTAGAAATTATTAGTTTCTTATCGGGGGAAGCCCACGCTTCGTCACACACTTCATTTAATTCCTCAGATGGAGGAAAAACTACAGGTAGTTTTTTCTCTCCAAACATAATACCCTTTTTTGTGGTACCGGGGGTAACATCAGAAATGTGCAACACATTTTTCATTGCCTCAATCATGTAACGTGTGGCCCTATTGGAAGTTACATTAGTCACATCGTCGTCGACACTGGAGTCAGTATCCGTGTCGACATCTGTGTCTGCCATCTGAGGTAGCGGGCATTTTAGAGCCCCTGATGGCTTCTGAGAAGCCGGCTGTCCCATATTTGGTATGTCGTCAAACCTTTTATGTAAGGAGGCGACACTGTCACGTAGTTCCTTCCACATAACCATCCTCTCAGGTGTCGGCCCCGCAGGGGGTGACATCACATTTATAGGCATCTGCTCCGCCTCCACATAAGCCTCCTCATCAAACATGTCGACACAGCCGTACCGACACACCGCATACACACAGGGAATGCTCTGACAGAGGACAGAACCCCACCAAGCCCTTTGGGGAGACAGAGAGAGAGTATGCCAGCACACACCAGAGCGCTATATAACACAGGGATCCCACTATAAATGAGTGTTTTTTCCCTTATAGCTGCTTATATTATATATACTGCGCCTAAATTTAGTGCCCCCCCTCTCTTTTTTACCCTTATGTAGCTTGACACTGCAGGGGAGAGCCAGGGAGCGTCCTTCCAGCGGAGCTGTGAGGGAAAAATGGCGCCAGTGTGCTGAGGGAGGTAGCCCCGCCCCTTTTCCGGCGGACTTCTTCCGCTTTTTCTGGAATTCTGGCAGGGGTATTTTTACACCTATATAGCCTTCCTGACTATATATGGTGTAGATTTGCCAGCCAAGGTGTATTATATTGCCCTCAGGGCGCCCCCCCCCAGCGCCCTGCACCCATCAGTGACCGGAGTGTGAGGTGTGCATGAGGAGCAATGGCGCACAGCTGCAGTGCTGTGCGCTACCTTGTTGAAGACAGAAGTCTTCTGCCGCCGATTTTCCGGAACACTTCTTGCTTCTGGCTCTGTAAGGGGGCCGGCGGCGCGGCTCCGGGACCGAACGATCGAGGTCGGGTCCTGTGTTCGATCCCTCTGGAGCTAATGGTGTCCAGTAGCCTAAGAAGCCCAAGCTATCTCCAGTCAGGTAGGTTCGCTTCTTCTCCCCTTAGTCCCTCGTTGCAGTGAGTCTGTTGCCAGCAGATCTCACTGTAAAATAAAAAAACTAAATATACTTTCTTTCTAGGAGCTCAGGAGAGCCCCTAGTGTGCATCCAGCTCAGCCGGGCACAAGATTCTAACTGAAGTCTGGAGGAGGGTCATAGTGGGAGGAGCCAGTGCACACCAGTAGTCTAAAGCTTTCTTTTAGTTGTGCCCAGTCTCCTGCGGAGCCGCTATTCCCCATGGTCCTTACAGAGTCCCAGCATCCACTTAGGACGTCAGAGAAATATAATTGGAATAAGTAACCAATTCAGTTGGCCTCTCAATGGACAGTATGCCACATTTTAGATTTATCAGCTACAGGAACAGAAGGCCTGTTCGTACGACATTGTTGTCTGTTGTAAACAGAGTGAAATGCATCAGTTTGCTCAGGAACATAGGAATTGGATAGTAAATGATTTGAAATAGGTGATGTGGTCTGATAAATCACGTTTTCAATTACAGCATGCAAATGGTAGTGTAAGAATATGGAGACAACAGTACATTAGCCCGCATCCTTCTGGCATCATCACAACTCTTCAGGTTGGTGAAGGCAACGTTATGGTATTGGGCATGTTTTCATGGGCCCTTTGCTTCACGTGGACAGTTTGTAGAATCCATGCCTAGAAGAATTAAAGCAGTTGTAAGGACATAAGGTTGCCAACAAAGTGCTAATCTAGTTATCATAATAATTTGGCCACTCCGTGTAATGTACATCTTTATTAAGCACTGGTTGGAGAGATTGCCCAAATTGCAAGCCAGAGGTACTTCGCCGTCTGCCAAATTTTTGGCCTGGTTTATGAATCTCAGTTTAATAATTATTTCTAAAAAATCATGATGGGGTTTTGTGGGGAGTTGCATTTGAATAATCACAAATCCTGTGCTTTGTAACAACCAGTAAATTGGGCAACAAAAAAAAGTGATTTCCCCAAAGTGCACTCTAATAAAGTCCCCAAGACAGTCTTTCTCTGTAGAAATGCACTGAGGAATGGTGAAAACATACAAAGGTGAGGCAAGTGATATTACAGCGGTTATATTACTGCATTCTCAGCTTCTTGACATGTTTCAGATCTCATTAGGACACTCTCCTGAACAGTTATTACTTTTATTTTAAACAGAGTGGCAGTGACATGTCAGGAGAACACTGAGCAATATGAATCCCCATGGTTCATACCTGAAAATGTAAATGATAAATAAGTTATAGGTATGAAAGTCAAATATGAAACATGGACACTAACAAGAACCTGCAAGAATCAGAATCTGCTTTATTGGCCAGGTAAATTTGCATATACTAGGAATTTGTTTTTGGTTTACAGTGCAGCAGCCGGGGGGGGGGGGGGGGGGGGGGGGGTAACACACACGTAGTCAAGGGGAGGGGGAGGCACGGATGGGAGGGGGGGAATATATGCAGTATACAGTTTAAGTAAAAGTACACAGTGTTCGTTACAATCAGAAGATCGGAGTAGAGCGACTAGACAGTCAACCCAGCGGTTTGTCAGGAGTTCAGCAGGTGGACTGCTTGCCGAAAGAAGCCTTTGAGGCTTCTATTGGTTCTGGTGGGAATGGCCTTGTATCTTTTTCCTGATGACAGCAGGTTTAGCTCGCCATAGCTCGGGTGAGGCGGATCATTGACTATCCTGGTCGCCCGTTTTTTGGGCTCTGGACCGGTACAGGTTGTAGACAGGCATGAAGTCAACTCATATGATCTACTCAGCAGACCTTACCACTCTTTGGAGCCTGCGTTTGTCTCTCTCACTGGCGGAGCTATACCAGACGATAATCGAGGAGCACAGAACAAATTCTACAATTGCGGAGTAGAAGAGGAGCAGGAGATTCTGTGGGATGTTTAACTTCTTAAGTTGCCTTAGGAAGAATACAGCTAAATAAGCAAGAAAAACAATGACTGCCTTTCTGCTTGCAAGGTAATATGTCTGGGAAGACCACAGATGTTTTATTCCATGTAAAAACACAAATACAGCAGAATTTTGGATAATGTCATATATTAAAGAAGATATTTTGTGCCATAGCGAACCAACCCCTAGCTGTGGACATTTACACAATAGAACACACAAGTAACTCAGCTGACCGGAAATACTGTCTTCTAACCAGAGATGGATTTCCACTTTGTGGGGCACTAGGCAAGTTGCTGGTCGGGGGAGGGGGACATGGAGACATACACACTGCGAGCACAGGACCCTGACCCTCCGACAGCACACAGTATAAAGCAGCTGAGCCGTTATCAGCCGCCTTACCTGCATCATCTGCAGCGCAAACACCGACCCCTCCTCCTCTGGGAACTGCACTGCTCTTCCCACACAGGGTCTCACCCCTTCCTGCCGGAACGGATTCCCCTTCTCCTCCACCAGTAAGAGGCCACACGTGTCCCCGATGCCCTGCCCTGAGCGATGCGGGACCGCCTGGTGGCTCCTGCATCCGTTTCCTGTTTAATGCTGCTACTTGTTGCTGAGTCCTGGGCAAGCCCCATCATAGTATATGGAGAGGGGGTACAGAGTATGCTATATATGGTGGGAGCAGTATATGGATGAGGTGGGTGGCCTGTATATAAGGGGCACTATATGGAGGGGTAGGGGCTAGCAGTGTGTATATAGGGGCAGTATATAGTGGGGGGGCATAATATGGAAGAGGATGGGGGTGCAGTGTATATAGGGGCAGTATATGGTGTGAGATACAGTGTACATGGGGGGGGGGGGGGGGGTCCACTCCCCGAACAGAGCTCCCTCAGGCAATCTCCAGTGTATGCCGGTGGCAGCACAGGGATGAAAAGCAGCATTAGATATATATATATATATATAGATATATATATATATATATATAGATATATATATATATATATATATATATATATATATATATATATATGTAATTCTATATTGAAAAAATCTGCGTCTCTCTCTCTCCCTATCAGCCCCTACCCCCTCTCTCTCCCCAGTCCCCATCTGTCCTAAACCTCCCGCCTTCTTTCTTTCTCCCCAGTCCCTATCTGCCACTACCCCACTCTCCACCCTCTCAGTCCCTATCTGCCCCTATCCCCACTCTCTCCCCAGCCCACTCTCTCCATATGCAGCAAGTGTGAAACAGCCAGGTCAATATTGTTAATATTAGTAGCAGCACGTTAGGAGGCTGTGACATATCCCTGCAGTATCACTTTCACCCGTGACAGCCGCCAGAGCACATAACAGGGTGAGGAACAGTGTTAGTCTTTTATTTATACAGGATAATATATTTTTAATTATAGGCAGCAAGTAGTAATTAGATAGTAAACTCATGTATGTTTTGTTGCTTCTGAACCCAGCATTTTTCAACCGATGTGCCACGACACACTAGTGTGCCATGATAGGTTCTCAAGTGTAGTGCCAGAGCCAGAGATGACGGAGCCAGAAATGTCAACACCAGTGTACAGCCACCGCTGCAAGTTCAACTATTCATTTTGGGCAGCACCAGTCTCTTCCTGGTAGCCCTGAAGTATGCAGATGCGGTGGCGTGACATCATAGGCCACAAATGCCGCGTCTCCAAACTACTGATCATTGTCAAGCAGAACTTTTTACAATGGAGATAGACATTTGATAGGGTGAATCAATATGTCTGAGAATTCAACATATTAGAGTACCTCGTGATAATTGGTTACTAGTGGATTGATAAACAGTCTTCATGTGAACTGTAGATGGAACTTTCACTTTAAATGGTATTTAGCAAATAATGAGACTGACAGCTCTGACATATATAAATATGAAAGTGAATTTACTTGTTTAAAAAAAAAAAAGAAAGAAACATGACTTACTGTATGATAAGTATTTACTTTCACTTTACTCTGCACTGATAATATAGTTTGGTTTTATCATTGTTTTACCAATTTAAAATGAATAGACAACAGAACAGTGCCACCAAGAGGCCAAAACATATATTTTGTTCAATATCATACTTCCTCCTTTTACTAAATACATATACTCAGTTAAAAACCATTAATACATTTGTGCATTTGAAATATAGGAATTATCAATATTTCAAACTCAACAAAGACCATTTGTAACCAGCTTTATAATATTCCATCAATATGATCTGCATTTTTCAAAGCCACAGCCAGTGATGCTTCGCCAGACTCAAGTGATAAAAGAGCTGTACAAGGAAGTATATAACCCTTTCCTCGGAGAGCATTACTTGCATTCAAAGCAAAAATGTTGCTTTGAGGGACAATGATCAATTATAGGGGACATTGTTGTTACAAAAGCCATAATTAAACAGAAGAATAGAACAATAATATTGTATTTTAAAATATTGTGTGAAATGTAATTAAAAAATACATACTTCCCTTACAGTGCCTGACAGGCAGCCTTTTTAGCGGACCACAAAAGAGAATTTATGACTATAAACCTAACACTGCATCAAACATAAACACAAAGATAATGTATAACAATAATAAAAGTAGTGAGTGCAATTATGAGCTCCGTCTCACAATTACATATCTGTAAACTGCCAAATATAGAAACATACAAAGAACATTATGCTCCCATTCAATGTAATTCAATGATATAATTAAGTTTTTTTTTCCCATTGGAGAGCATTGGTGAGTGAAGACACACAGTCACACAATATGATATTCTTATCACTTTGTTGTCATAGACCAGGCTTCATTGTGTTGGGCTGTTGAGGTGCCAGATATGGATCAGCAACTGAGGAGAAAGAGAAGCAACATTTGTTACAAGTGTCCTTCATTACAGGATATTCATGAAATCATTTTAGCAGCTCACCTAGTTCTACTTGCAGCGGCTTTTATACATGTGTTTTTTAGATAGGTGCTGTAATGTCATGTCATTTCTCCTTAATAAAAAGAAAGCTGTTGCTCCTATTATTTACACAAGCTACAGGCCGGTATAACCTAAGATGCAACATTTTATCAGAAACACACTCATCTTTGGTATCTCTTAAACAAAATTGAACCATATAAAAATACACACGCTGGGGGTATTGTCCCAGCTGCCATTGCCTTTGGACACTACGGAATTATACAGATGCGTCCATAGTATTTGCAGCCGAATGGTTTGTCTTGGACAGACAGCAATGTTGATTAATCTAAATGCTCTTTGCTACTTGGTTTTCTGAAGCCAGGGAAGTGCTAGGTTGTGCGAATAAAATGCACATTCGGTACAAAACTGTTTGCTAGGATTCATGCCGCTGCTTAGTTGCATTTTCTGTGGTGCGTCAGTGAGGACACATCTGTATCTAATAATGTTTTTGTAAAACATACATAACTTGCCAACTTTCTGGGGAAATCTGAAAATGGGAAAGTGTATGGCCATTGCCGCCACTAAGATTTAGAATGTATGTAGGAACATAAACAATCGATTCTATCTATCTTTCTTACCATTTTGATTGTACACAGGTGGTGTCGGATTATACATGGGGTATTGGGCTGCTGGACCGCTTTGTGGGTACATTGGAACAGGTTCATATCCTGGTTGAGGTGAAGCAAATTGAGGATCCATTGGATACGGTGGTTGTGTGGCATATGGAGGTTGTGGGGGGTATGGAGACTGCATAGGGTATGGAGACTGCATAGGGTATGGAGGCTGCATAGGGTACTGAGGTTGTGTGTGGTATGGAGGCTGAGTAGGATATGCAGTTTGCTGGGGAACTCCTGACATCTGGATTTCTTGAACTGGAAAACAAAATACCCATCAGACATTTGTGGTCATACATACGGTATTTATTATGCTTGCATATGTCATCATCAACTTCTATTAAAATATGTAAGTTTTTGGGAAAGGTGGAAAAGCCACATTCCCTAAGTTCCATCTCCTAAGAGCAAGTACTTTATTGTATGTCCCAATTTGGATCTAGTACTAGTGCAAGTTGTTTCTGAACATCCACCAATAAACACTGTCCCCAGCATGTGATCGCAAGTAGTCGCAGCTTTGCTAATTTAGTAAACTGCAACTGAAGCTGAATAGGGTAAAGGTGGCTAGTCTGTCAAAATGTCTAAAGGGGAGTACACACGGAGAGATCCGTGTTTAAAATCTAAGCAATCTGACTAGATTGCTTAGATTTTAAGCACGGATCTGTTGTGTGTATGCCCCCCAGTGATAGCGATGCGCGTCGCTATCGCCGGTGCTAGATTGAGCCTGCATGCAGGCTCAATCTAGCGGGTCACTCACTTCACCGCTGTGTAAAGTGAGCGGCCCCCGTCCGTCCCACCCCCCTCGCTCAGCACATCGCTCTGTTCTGAGTGGGGGGGGGGGGGAGATGTGTGCTGAGCGGTCTGTGTTAAGATCGCTCAGCACACATCTCTCCCGTCAGTACTGCCCTTAAGTTCACATGATTTACTGTCCATATATATACAGAAAGATAAAGTGTAAATACATGAGTATGAAACAGGATTACCTCCTAACTCCAGAGTATTTGTGTTGGATGCATGCAGTAAGTTCTGGAGACAATTCCAAGATAAGACATATAGGTTGATTTTCCCATATCCAAAATGCTTTGGACCAGAAGTATTTTAGATTTTGGAGTTTTCCGTATTTGGAATATTGCATACCATAATGATATATGTTGGGGATGGGACCCAAGTCTAAACAAAGAATTCATTTATTTTTCATGTACACCTTATACACACAGCTTGAAGGTAATGTTATGCAAAGTTTTTGTTTTTTCTAACGTCAATAGTTGTTGTTGTTTTTTTAAAGCAATTTGTTGGACAACTGCACAATACAGAAATATAAGGATACAGATCATAGCAAGACAATAAACATATAGTGGGTAATGTGAAGGTAACACCAATAATACAGTTAAAACAGAAGATCATGGGCATAAAGATCAGTCAGTCAATAAGGATCTCAGGGCCTATAAGTGGAAGGACAAGGGAGATATTATGAAAGCCAATAGGGGGGGTAATAACCCAGAAAGGGGGGTTAAAAAAGGTGGAGAACCTAAAGCAAGACATTCCAGATTATACCAGGAGGTGAGTACTATAGCCTGCCTGAGAGAATCTTTTACAGATTCGGGTAACATTCGAACATATGGAAGCCAGATATCTAAAAAAATTATATTCTCTTTTCCTTGTCCATCGCCACGTCAATAGTTTTTATTGAAAGTATATTCAAGTAGTGGGGTACAGAAAAAAGAAGCGGGGTAAGAAAGGTGAACAAAGTATAGGGAAGGGGGGGATTTACACAATAATATCGTTAAAAATATACAAAGTTAACAAGCATAAAGACAATGGCAAAGCATAAAGATCGCAATACCTTAAAGAAAAATCGTTCAATATTGCAAACACTACAAAAATGGAATACATAGGGAGGACACTAAGGTGGAGTCATTAAGGTGAGTTCAAGAGGAGGTAGGTTCATTCAGACTAAACCGTAGGAGATAGGACCTAAAGGGTTATGGTATCAAATCTGCCCATTCTCCATCTGTAACATAATCATGCCAAGGCATCCATTTTATAATAGGTGAGGAGACCGAGGAAGATTATGGTATCTGGTCAGTTTCCATAGTGAAATGAAAGTGGATCTTATGAAATGCTATTAATACTGGTGGGGGAGCGGCTTGCTTCCATGCTTGGGCCACAGTGGCTCTTGCAGCAATACACATATGTCCTAATAAGTACCTATGATTAATTGGGGCTTCAACCGGAAAGATGTGTAACAGCACTAGTGAAGGAGCTGGGCGAAGGGACAGTTTTAGGACTTTATTAATAAAGTCAAATACGCCATCCCAAAAGTCATGTAACAAAGAACAGGACCAAAACACATGGAGCAGATGGCCTATTTCCCCGCAATTCTGCCAACAATATTTAGAACAAGAGGGCCAAAATTTATGTAGTCTATCTGGAGTCAAACATAATCTGTTCAGCAGTTTAACGTGCATTTCTGTATGGTTCAAGTATCTGGACATACGGAAAGACATACGGTACAAATTCTCCCATTGTGTGTCAGACAGAGGGATGTCCAAATCCCTCTCCCACCGGGAGACGGAACTAATTGTATGAGTGTATTGTACCAAAAGGAAATATCTTTAGTGGACTAATGATATGCAGGACAAAACCGACTGATCTACAGGGTTAAGAGAGAGTTGAGCCTTAGGCAGGTCGCTATACCAGTGTCAAATTTGGAGGAAATTGTATATTTCAGTATGTGGAAGTGAGAAGTGAGCTTGCAATTGAAGGAATGCAAGCAAGCTACCCCCTTCAAGTATATCCCCTAGGGTCCAAATCTGACAGGAACACCAAGAGGAGAGATTTAAGTTGGGTATGAGTTTAGAGACCGCAAATAAAGAGGGGGACACAAATGGGGGGATATATCCTGGAAGTCTAGAAATTAAGCTAACCCAGACACGTAAAGAAGAGGCTGTGGATGGGAGGAGAGATAAATTGGATGGCCAAGGTTTTTAGGTGTCAATAAAAGATCTTCCAAATGGTAGCCCAAACACCCCGCCCTTTCAATAGGTACCCAAGTGGATGTGGACAGAGACTGTCCCCAATGTTTCAACTGGGCAAGAAGACAGGCTTCATGATAAATGGCTAAATCTGGAAGCAAAAGACCTCCACGGTGTCTGGGTAAAATCAATCTAAGGCGAGCTAACTTAGGAGGGTGGGACTTCCATATATATTTTGTGAGTATAAGCCTGGATTTATCTAAATACTGTATTGGAAAGGAGTATGGTATAGTTCAAAATAAGTACATAAGTTTGGGCAGTAGGGACATTTTGAAGGCTGCCAATCTACGCATCCAAGATATTTCTTATGAAAGCCAAGACGACATGAAAAACTGGAGAGATTCAAGGGGGGGGGGGGGGGGGGGAGGGTGTAAGTTCACGTCAAACACAAAAGAGGTGGAAGGAGGGATATGTATTCCTCAATAGAGGAGAGAGGCGGACCTCCAATTATATTGGTATTGAGAGCTTAAGGCGAAAACTAAAGGTTCAGGCAAATTAATAGGAAGGGCATCGGTCTTTATTGTGTTCAGATTGTAATAAGAGGCAGCACTGAAACTGGTTAGTTTGGCATGAAGATGAGGGAGGGAAGAAATGGGGTGTGAAACGAAGAGGAGGACATTGTCAGCAAAGAGACAGTTTGTGAGAGGTCCGACCGCAGGTTAACCAAGGAAATCTTCCATCAGATCTGATTATAGCTGCCAAGGGTTCTATTACTAAAACAAAATTCCGGGGGAAAAGAGGACACCCCTGACACGTGCAGTTAGAGATAGGAAACGTATCCGACAGGAAGCCATTACTAAACACCCTTGCAGTAGGAGCACCGTATAATGCTAGTATGGAGGCTAGGATTTGGTCGGAAAAAAACAAATTTAGTCAATACAGCGCGCATGTATAGCCAGCTTAACCTATCGAATGCTTTCTCAGCATCTAGAAAGAGCAGGAGAAATCCATCTCCCTCAGAGAGAGTCAATTAAATTAAAAACTCTGTGGGTGTTGACTGAAGCCTGCCTGCCGGGCACGAACCCAACCTGATCTGGGTGTATCAAAGAGGGTAGGTAAACTTTGAGGTGAGTTGCTATCAGCTTAGCATAAAGCTTGACATCCCCATTCAATAAAGCAATCGGGCGGTAAATTTGACAGTAAGCTGGATCCTTCCCGGGTTCAGGGATTGCGACTATCTGGGCCTCTAAGATTTCAGTAGTAAGTGAACTCACATGAGTAACCTCATTGAATAGGGATGTCATCGTGGAAGAGAGAGTACAGCTAATGGAAACGTAAAAGTCACTAATAAAACCATCTGGGCCGGGGGCCTTGTTTTTGGGAAGTGACTTAATCACAACCTCTACTTCAAGGGAGGACCAAGGAGCATTCAACGCATCTAAGTGGGAGGAAGACAGAACAGGCAGGTTAAGCGAAGATAGAAAAGATTAAACAAGTTCAGGAGTAGGTTGAGGAATTGGTTAGCAATGTCAAGATGGTTTGCTAATTTGGAGCCTGTTGGGGAGATGACACATATAATCCTATTACAGGCTTGTTGAGCGCGTAGTTTGCTGGCTAACATCTTCTATTACCCACTAAGTAGAATTTTTGTCACAATCTGTAAAGAGCAGCTTGGGTGTTAACAACTAAAAGTTTTTGCAATTGACTACGGACCTCAGACAATTCTTTATGCAGGGCTCTGGTGGGATGGCACTTGTTTGTATCTTCCAGATCTTTAAGCCTAACTTCTAAATTGGTTTGGAGTTGGATAGCCTGTTTTTTGAGTGTGGCTCCAGCTTGAATAGCGGATCCTCGGACTACCGCTTTAAAAGCGCACCAGAAATTCAAAATGGAGGTGTCAGAATTTGTGGCCGCATTAAGACAGAGAGTCTTCAGAGTGAGAGGATCACTAGAGTTGGGATCCACTCCCGGGACCGATAATAAACGTGTCGTGTCACTCTGGCCAGGACTACTGGTAGTAGAGGAAGTAAGTACTCCATGTACCGAGGGTGAGGTACAAGGCAATTAATGACTGGGAAAAGATACGGGAGGAGGTAGAACTCCTTTGGACTTTTTAGGCGGCATGATAACAAGGAAATGGAGCAAAAACGTTCAGGTAAACACGATGCTGACGTAGAGTCTGGGAGCTTGAATAGATGAAGTAATGTTGGTTCAGAGGTGAAGATATATGCTAAACATGTAGACTCCATTGTATATTCACATCCCCGGTGAATCATGTGATATTGGAAGGCACAATTACAATTAGAGCTGAGTAAAAAAAATACAATACGGCTACAGAGGGTCTTCAAAGCAAATTATCACAGGGCCACCAGTTATCCTCCAGATGGCAAAGTAAATAGCAGTGTGCAGCAAGCAGTAGGTATATTGCATACACTGCAGAGGTATGACACCAGGCAGTACAGTGGCATTATCTGTTTTATGGGACACAAACTAATATAAATGGGACAGAAGGAGAATACAGCAGCCAAGGGCTCCCTCATGTTAGTGATGAGGGTGAGCCCTACTGCAAGGCTTAATTAGGGGTGGTGCAAATAAGTAGCGCCTAGCGCCTGGCCATGGGGGCTGAGTCCGGGACCTACCGCAGCTCACCCAGGCTTAGGAGTGGGGGACCGCCCAGAGAGCAGCCACTCCACACATTCCAGGCAGCAGGGATGCAGGAGGGAAAGGCCGTGGCAGTAAAAGGCTCAGGGTGCACCTGTCTCCTCACACTTAAGGCACAGAGGCTCAGTACGCCACCTCCCAGCAGCAAGAGTCCCGGCGGCCAGACAAGTGGGTGATCGTCTCCCGGCACTGTGTAGGCAGCTTCTGAATCTCGGTGAATGGGAGGGGTGCGAAATTGAGGCCCCTGCCTCACGCTGGGAACAGGCCACAACCCGCAAAGCCAGACCAGCTGACTCCCAGATCCGCGGCGTGTTCCCAACAGCTCAGGAGACACTCGGGAACTGCAAACAGACACCTCTGCTCTACCACACAGCCAAGCCACGCCTCTCTTTGCAATGTTTTATAAGGGATCGAAGCTGGGATCCTGACAGCCGGAATCCTGGCAGCAAGCACAGCATGTCCCCTCGCGGGCTTGCTGTGCTTTCCACGCACCGGGCCCGGTGGCGACCTTTGGACACCACACTATTATATTCCCCACCACCCAAGGGTGAATACCGAGCTTGTGTCGGTATTCCGACTGCCTGCATTTCTTTGGGATACCAACAACCAGGATGTTAACCACATCCCATTTTTTAAACATCAGAAAGCAAAGTATCATTACCTCAGTTAAGCTAAAATAATTCTATATTTTGGAATATTGTGCATTTTGGAATTTTGGATATGGGTGACTCAACCTGTACTATAATTGATGAGAGCTAGCAATACTGGATTGCCACTGCTACATTGGTAGCGTATCATGGGGGTCATTCCGATTCGTTCGCATGCTGCTGTTTGTCGCAGCGGTGCGAACGGGTCGGTCCTGCGCATGTGCGCCAGCCGCAATGCGCACGCACATCGTTGCCCGGTGACGACTGTCGCTGGGCAACTATAAGAATGCCGAAGAAAGCGATCGCTGCCGTGATCGCAAGTAGAGTGACAGGCGGAAGGCGTTCCGGGGCGTCAACTGACCGTTTTCTGGGAGTGGAGCAGCGAACGCAGGCGTGTCCAGGCATTTGGATGGTGGATGTCTGACGTCAATTCCGGGACCTTCATCGCTGGATCCATCGCACAGGGTAAGTAACTGCAGGGCTGGTCTTGTTTTACACAAAACTTTAGCACAGCAGAGCTGCACAAGTGATCGCAGCCCTGCTATGCTGAAATACACTCCCCAATAGGCGGCGTCTAGTTGATCGCACGAGCAGCAAAAACTTTCTACGTGTGACCAACTCAGAATGACCCCCCATATCTCACATGCATCTGGCCTATACTGTGATGTTTGGGAGCAGCTGATTCATCTAAAAAGCTTTAGAAACCCAAGAAATAAATAATCTGAGGGTAAAGATGTATACACCCCAAACCTTCCAGAAGTAACAAAGGCCCATTAAAATAAAATGTTAAATATTTGTATACAATATATTATTTTGAAACACATCATAGATACCATGAAGAACATCTCACACAACAAAAGTACAAAATATACAATTAATGTAAATGATCTATGTGGATAGAGCACAATGTTTAAATAATAATAATAAGAATTTACTTACCGATAATTCTATTTCTCGTAGTCCGTAGTGGATGCTGGGAACTCCGTAAGGACCATGGGGAATAGCGGCTCCGCAGGAGACTGGGCACAAATAGAAAGCTTTAGGACTACCTGGTGTGCACTGGCTCCTCCCCCTATGACCCTCCTCCAAGCCTCAGTTAGGATACTGTGCCCGGAAGAGCTGACACAATAAGGAAGGATTTTTGAATCCCGGGTAAGACTCATACCAGCCACACCAATCACACCGTACAAATTGTGATATGAAACCCAGTTAACAGCATGATAACAGAGGAGCCTCTGAATAGATGGCTCACAACAAGAACCCGATTAGTTAACAATAACTATGTACAAGTATTGCAGACAATCCGCACTTGGGATGGGCGCCCAGCATCCACTACGGACTACGAGAAATAGAATTATCGGTAAGTAAATTCTTATTTTCTCTGACGTCCTAGTGGATGCTGGGAACTCCGTAAGGACCATGGGGATTATACCAAAGCTCCCAAACGGGCGGGAGAGTGCGGATGACTCTGCAGCACCGAATGAGAAAACTCAAGGTCCTCCTCAGCCAGAGTGTCAAATTTGTAAAATTTTACAAAAGTATTTGACCCTGACCAAGTAGCAGCTCGGCAAAGTTGTAAAGCCGAGACCCCTCGGGCAGCCGCCCAAGATGAACCCACCTTCCTTGTGGAGTGGGCTTTTACAGATTTTGGCTGTGGCAGGCCTGCCACAGAATGCGCAAGCTGAATTGTACTACAAATCCAGCGAGCAATAGTCTGCTTAGAAGCAGGAGCACCCAGCTTGTTGGGTGCGTACAGGATAAACAGCGAGTCAGATTTTCTGACTCCAGCCGTCCTGGAAACATATATTTTCAGGGCCCTGACAACGTCCAGCAACTTGGAGTCCTCCAAGTCTTTCGTAGCCGCAGGCACCACAATAGGCTGGTTCAGGTGAAATGCTGAAACCACCTTAGGGAGAAACTGAGGACGAGTCCTCAATTCCGCCCTGTCCGAATGGAAAATCAGATAAGGGCTTTTACAGGATAAAGCCGCCAATTCCGACACGCGCCTGGCCGAAGCCAGGGCCAACAGCATGACCACTTTCCACGTGAGATATTTTAAATCCACCGACTCAAACTACATTGAGATCCCAAGGTGCCACTGGAGGCACAAAAGGAGGCTGTATATGCAGCACTCCCTTGACAAACGTCTGAACTTCAGGAACTGAAGCCAGTTCTTTCTGGAAGAAAATCGACAGGGCCGAAATCTGAACCTTAATGGATCCCAATTTGAGGCCCATAGACACTCCTGTTTGCAGGAAATGCAGGAATCGACCAAGTTGAAATTCCTCCGTTGGGGCCTTCCTGGCCTCACACCACGCAACATATTTTCGCCAAATGCGGTGATAATGCTTTGCGGTTACATCCTTTCTGGCTTTTATCAAAGTAGGGATGACTTCCTCTGGAATGCCTTTTTCCTTCAGGAGCCGGCGTTCAACCGCCATGCCGTCAAACGCAGCCGCGGTAAGTCTTGGAACAGACAGGGTCCCTGCTGGAGCAGGTCCCTTCTTAGAGGTAGAGGCCACGGGTCCTCTGTGAGCATCTCTTGAAGTTCCGGGTACCAAGTCCTTCTTGGCCAATCCGGAGCCACGAGAATAGTTCTTACTCCTCTCCGTTTTATAATTCTCAGTACCTTGGGTATGAGAGGCAGAGGAGGGAACACATAAACCGACTGGTACACCCACGGCGTTACCAGAGCGTCCACAGCTATCGCCTGAGGGTCCCTTGACCTGGCGCAATAACTTTTTAGTTTTTTGTTGAGGCGGGACGCCATCATGTCCACCTTTGGTTTTTACCAACGGCTTATAAGCATGTGGAAGACTTCCGGGTGAAGTCCCCACTCTCCCGGGTGGAGGTCGTGTCTGCTGAGGAAGTCTGCTTCCCAGTTGTTCACTCCCGGAATAAACACTGCTGACAGTGCTATCACATGATTTTCCGCCCATCGGAGAATCCTTGCAGCTTCTGCCATCGCCCTCCTGCTTCTTGTGCCGCCCTGCCTGTTTACGTGGGCGACCGCCGTGATGTTGTCCGACTGGATCAACACCGGCTGGTCCTGAAGCAGAGGTCTCGCTTGGCTTAGGGCATTGTAAATGGCCCTTAGCTCCAGGATATTTATGTGAAGTGAGGTCTCCAGGTTTGACCACAATCCCTGGAAATTTCTTCCCTGTGTGACTGCTCCCCAGCCTCGCAGGCTGGCATCCGTCGTCACCAGGACCCAGTCCTGAATGCCGAATCTGCGGCCCTCTAACAGATGAGCACTCTGCAACCACCACAGGAGAGACACCCTTGTCCTTGGTGACAGGGTTATCCGCTGATGCATCTGAAGATGCGATCCGGACCATTTGTCCAGCAGGTCCCACTGGAAAGTTCTTGCGTGGAATCTGCCGAATGGAATTGCTTCGTAAGAAGCCACCATTTTTCCCAGGACCCTTGTGCATTGAAGCACCGATACTTGACCTGGTTTTAGGAGGTTTCTGACTAGATCGGATAACTCCCTGGCTTTCTCCTCCGGGAGAAATACATTTTTCTGGACTGTGTCCAGAATCATCCCTAGGAACAGAAGACGTGTCGTCGGGATCAGCTGCGATTTTGGAATATTGAGAATCCAACCGTGCTGTCGTAACACTTCTTGAGATAGTGCTACCCGACTACCAACTGTTCCCTGGATCTCGCCCTTATCAGGAGATCGTCCAAGTACGGGATAATTAAAACTCCCTTCCTTCGAAGGAGTATCATCATTTCGGCCATTACCTTGGTAAAGACCCGCGGTGCCGTGGACAATCCAAACGGCAGCGTTTGGAACTGATAGTGACAGTTCTGTACCACAAACCTGAGGTACCCTTGGTGAGAAGGGTAAATTGGGACATGCAGGTAAGCATCCTTGATGTCCAGTGACACCATATAATCCCCTTCCTCCAGGCTCGAGATAACCGCTCTGAGTGACTCCATCTTGAATTTGAACTTCTTTATGTAAGTGTTCAATGACTTTAGATTTAAAATGGGTCTCACCGAGCCGTCCGGCTTCGGTACCACAAACATTGTGGAATAATACCCCTTTCCTTCTTGCAGGAGGGGTACCTTGGTTATCACCTGCTGGGAATACAGCTTGTGAATAGCTTCTAATACCGCCTCCCTGTCGGAGGGAGTTGTCGGTAAGGCAGACTTTAGGAAACGGCGAGGGGGAGACGTCTCGAATTCCAATTTGTACCCCTGAGATACTACCTGAAGGATCCAGGGATCTACTTGTGAGCGAGCCCACTGTGCGCTGAAATTCTTGAGACGGGCCCCCACCATACCTGAGTCCACCTGTAGAGCCCCAGCGTCATGCTGAGGACTTGGCGGAAGCGGGGGAGGACTTCTGTTCCTGGGAACTGGCTGTTTGCTGCAGCCTTTTTCCTCTCCCTTTGCCACGGGGCAGAAAAGAGGAGCCTTTTGCCCGCTTGCCCTTATGGGGCCGAAAGGACTGCGCATGATAATACGATGTCTTCTTTTGCTGAGAGGCGACCTGGGGTAAAAACGTGGATTTCCCAGCAGTTGCCGTGGAAACCAGGTCCGACAGACCTACCCCAAATAACTCCTCCCCTTTATAAGGCAATACTTCCATATGCCTTTTAGAATCGGCATCACCTGACCACTGCCGAGTCCATAACCCTCTCCTGGCGGAAATGGACATAGCACTTATTCTTGATGCCAGCCGGCAAATATCCCTCTGTGCATCACGCATGTATAAAAATGCATCTTTTAAATGCTCTACAGTCAGTAATATACTGTCCCTATCCAGGGTATCAATATTTTCTGTCAGGGAGTCTGACCAAGCCACCCCAGCACTGCACATCCAGGCTGAGGAGATCGCTGGTCGCAGTATAACACCAGTGTGTGTGTATATACACTTTAGTATAGTCTCCTGCTTTCTGTCAGCAGGTTCCTTAAGGGTGGCCGTATCCGGAGACGGAAGTGCCACCTGTTTGGACAAGCGTGTGAGTGCTTTATCCACCCTAGGGGGTGTTTCCCAACGTGCCCTATCCTCTGGCGGGAAAGGGTACACTGCCAATAACCTCTTAGGAATTATCAGTTTTTTATCGGGGGAAACCCACGCTTCATCACACACTTCATTTAATTCCTCAGATGCAGGAAAAACTACAGGTAGTTTTTTCTCACAAAACATAATACCCTTTTTAGTGGTACCTGTGGTATTATCAGAAATGTGTAAAACATTTTTCATTGCCTCAATCATGTAACGTGTGGCCCTACTGGAAGTTACATTTGTCTCCTCGTCGTCGACACTGGAGTCAGTATCCGTGTCGACGTCTGTATCTGCCATCTGAGGTAGCGGGCGTTTTAGAGCCCCTGATGGCCTTTGAGACGCCTGGACAGGCACAAGCTGAGAAGCCGGCTGTCCCATGTCATCAAACTTCTTATGTAAAGAGTTAACACTTTCACGTAATTCCTTCCATAAGCCCATCCACTCAGGTGTCGACTCCCTAGGGGGTGACATCTCCACTACAGGCAATTGCTCCGCCTCCACATCATTTTCCTCTTCATACATGTCGACACAGCCGTACCGACACACAGCACACACACCGGGAATGCTCTGAAAGAGGACAGGACCCCACTAGCCCTTTGGGGAGACAGAGGGAGAGTATGCCAGCACACACCAGAGCGCTATATATACACAGGGATATCACTATATAGAGTGTTTTCCCTTATAGCTGCTGTTATATGTAATACTGCGCCTAAATAGTGCCCCCCCTCTCTTTTTTACCCTTTTCTGTAGTGCAGGACTGCAGGGGAGAGTCAGGGAGACGTCCTTCCAGCGGAGCTGTGAGGGAAAATGGCGCCAGTGTGCTGAGAGATATAGCTCCGCCCCCTTTTCGGCGGACTTTTCTCCCGCTTTTTTGTAAAATCTGGCAGGGGTTAATGTACATCCATATAGCCCTGGGGGTTATATGTGATGTATTTTTGCCAGCCAAGGTGTTAATATTGCTGCTCAGGGCGCCCCTTTCCCCTCAGCGCCCTGCACCCATCAGTGACCGCAGTGTGAGGTGTGCATGAGGAGCAATGGCGCACAGCTGCAGTGCTGTGCGCTACCTTGATGAAGACTGATGTCTTCTGCCGCCGATTTTCCGGACCTCTTCTTGCTTCTGGCTCTGTAAGGGGGCCGGCGGCGCGGCTCTGGGACCGGACTCCGAGGCTGGGCCTGTGTTCGATCCCTCTGGAGCTAATGGTGTCCAGTAGCCTAAGAAGCCCAAGCTGGCTGCAAGCAGGCAGGTTCGCTTCTTCTCCCCTTAGTCCCTCGATGCAGTGAGCCTGTTGCCAGCAGGTCTCACTGAAAATAAAAAACCTAAAACTAACTTTCTTCTAAGAAGCTCAGGAGAGCCCCCTAGATTGCACCCAGCTTGGTCGGGCACAAAAATCTAACTGAGGCTTGGAGGAGGGTCATAGGGGGAGGAGCCAGTGCACACCAGGTAGTCCTAAAGCTTTCTATTTGTGCCCAGTCTCCTGCGGAGCCGCTATTCCCCATGGTCCTTACGGAGTTCCCAGCATCCACTAGGACGTCAGAGAAAATAATAATAATAATAGTAACAACAATAAAGTAATTATCCTTTTTCTACAACTTAAATATTTGTAAACACTTAGACCATATGCTTAAACTCAATAAAAAAAAATATGCTAAAGCAAGTTATGAATACAAGCAATATACTTGTAAATACCAAAATGTTTTATTTATCAAACCTGGAGATATTTACATTTACACAAGCGCCATCTTTTTATAGAAAGTGTAATAGTAGTTCATTTGGCCTGTATTCTTATTAAAGATGGATTTTGATAACAAAACTTAAGATGCCAGGACAGTTTGATGAGAATACTCAGCGTGGCTGCTATACTTACCTGTGTATGGTGTTCCTCGCTGGTGGCGCCGCTGGTACAAATAGCAGCAAGAGCACATGAAGCAGCAAATCAGGGTAACAATCACCACGAAGAATAGAAGTACTGCAAAGCCAATGCCAACAATAGTCTTTGGGCTGTAGAAGAAAAAAAAGTTTAGTGTAAAACTACAAAAATCAGGTTTTACCAATGGTGAAAAGGAAAATGATTCGAAAAATAATCTAATGACAACTTTGGAATTGGGGAAAATAATACTTGTAACAAAATAAATATTTATATAAAAAAAAAGGGTTAGGGAAAGACACCTTAAAGAGAGACAGTTCTTCTGCATTCTCTCAGTCATCAGTCTACTAGGATCCATACAGCAGAATCTCAGGTGACAGTCCCCACAGCAAAAGGTACCAAAGTGACAGTCATGTCCAGGGTGCCAACCACCTCTGCGATCCTGATACCAGAGACAGTCTTCATCCCCGGACACTGAAAAAGAAAAAAGAAACAGATATGCTGAAATCATACACCACTGATGTAAGTTGCCAATACCTGCTGCTTTTTTCAATACATATTTTGCAAGAGACCAGATACCACATCATGTGATGAAGCTGGATCAGGAACCCATTGAAATGAATAGCAATTATGATAGGAAACCAATGCTGCATTCAGACTGCAAATGCCGGATCCTACCCGGTAAGACAAACGTGTACTTACCGGGTGGGATCCGGCATTTGCACTCCGCTGCTGGCTTTCCGACCCGGCAATATACCGGGTCGGTTGCCATAACAACGGAGCGCGCAGCAGCAGCAGGGGCGGGGGTGGAGGCGGCGTCGGGAGATGATCTCATCTCCAGCGCCGCCTCTCCCTATCTTGTGAATGGGAACCGTGTCGCATCGACACGGCTCCCATTCACACCGCACCTGACCCGGTAATCAACCCAGGTAAAACCCTTCTTTTTTACCGGGTTGATTTACCGGGTCAGGCGACCCGCTAAATCGGCCAGTGTGCTTTCACATCGCACACTGACCCGGTTCGACACGGCAATATGCCGTGTCGGTACCGGGTTATTTGTGCGATGTGAAAGGGGTTCAAGTAGAAAGTTGACCTATATAAGTCAGTGTGCATGCTTGTTTTTAAATTACATCAACACCATAAAGCAGAAGTGACCCAACAGATGAACGGCCAGGTCTCTTCTGAGTGAAAAACGATTTCTCTGACTTTTCGGGCTCATTGTCAGGATTGATTAGGGTTTTGTTCACATATTAATATGTGCTTTTTGGCGTAGAACAAAATACACTAGAATGGAAGTAATGTATTACTATGATATAACTTTGTCTTTATATTTCTATCAGTAAGGGATTGGATATGTAAAACAGTGAACTCATGCTGCTATCTATGATAAATTAGAAATTATGTATTACAGTGAATGTTGCACATTATTATATAATGAGATGGATGTTCAGAGTTGCTAGGTCAATGATTTAGGGCGGTATACAATTATTACTGCAGCTAATTTTTAACTTTAAAACCATTCATAAAGTTGTTGGTTTTTTGTTAAATGTTGTAATATACAGCAGCTGAAAAGTATTTTAAAAAATATTTAAATATTATATTATGCACATCTGCAGAATGGATCTCCTTGTCAAAAACTGGGGGGGACAGTGGGGCACCGCAGACGCATGTGATCTGACCATGCCAAATATATGGTTAATTGGCTAGCCCAGTGATTCCCAAACCTTTTTGAGTCACGGCGCCCTTGAGTATCAAAATTGTTTTCATGGCACCCCCAGGCATAAAGTTTCTTGATGAGAAATTAAGAATAAAAATATATAAATTGAGGAAATTGTGTTTATATGTCATCCTTAGGGTCAGTTTTGCGGTGAGGGACAAGACTCAATTCTGTTTGTCCACATATTTTGATTAAAAGCCACAGGCACTGGTTATGTCTATTACATTGACTATAAACTAATTTAATTGGTCCTGGGCCACCAACCCAGGGCACCCCTGCAAGTGCCGCGAGGCACCCCAGGGTGCCACGGCACACAGATCAAGAACCACTGGGCTAGCCTGATAATGACCACCAGACAAAACAACCTGTTTTTTTTTGGGAAGAAATTTGTTTAGGGCTAATTGTTTACGGGCCTTAAAGGGATGTGGTCAAAATACCGTCAGTCAGGATCTCGACAGTCAGAAGATAGTCAGCCAGTGGTGAATTTTTCTTTATGCATGTGAGGCACGTGCCTAGGGGAGCCACTTGATCTTGTTGGGGGCGCCACTTGGATGCTTGTTTTAATACTGTCAGTTAGAAATATACCAGTAACTACTAAATATTTCCACTTTACTGTACCATACACTATCTTGAAGAGTAGAAACAGATAGGACATGCAGAGACTGCCCCTATAAGTTGTCTTACTTAGTAAATATGGATACATAATAAAAAATAAAACAAAATGTCATAGTTCATGCATTTGTATTATTATATATATATATATATATATATATATATATATTATATAATTCTTATTCTTATTATTTATATTATGTTGGCAATCATTAAATGAGAACTTATAACCAATGAAAGTTTTGCCTAGGGGCACCCTGACTGCTAATTCCGCGTATGCCTTCCAGAATCCTGACACATGCTGGAAGTTCCGAATAGACTGCAGGGGGTGGGGGAGGATTGGGTTAGGCTGTGGGGGGTGGGGGAGGTTAGGGTTCGGCTGCGAGAGGACAGGACATTTAGGGTTAGGCTGCAAAAGGAGGAGGTTAGAGTTAAGATGTGGGAGGGGTGGATTAGAGTATCTATTAAATATTACAAGCAATAAGGTATGTTATGTATATTAATGGTCTGATTGTGTGCTAACTGTTCCTCCTTGAGGGATGGGAGTTAACGGGTAATCAGGGCCTATGTGATATCGGCTAGGTACTGACAATGGTTTCTTTCGTATTAGGCATTGCACCATTGTACTATTAATCCCAAACTGATACATTTATTGATGAATACATCATCAGAAATAAATCACCTGAGAAGTTAGAAGTTATCTTATTGGAAAGTGAAATGGATGCAAGTGGACTCTTGTTTACAAAGAAACAGAAAAATACCCACAATGGATGTCTTTTATTTAATCCTTTCAAAACAGCACACTTCATCAAGTCTAGGAAAAGATTATTCCAAAGAGGTAATAAACGAGGCAATCATTTGACATAAGATATTCAAAGCATAAACAACCCTTACCTACATCCATGTAATAAAGGAAAATAAAGGTGAAGAATAGCAGACAGCAAAGGGGGTTGCTATAGTATTAGTCTAAATTATAAAAATTAGCTAATATTGACCCCAAGAGGATATAAGGGCTAAACAACAATACATAGACTTATGCCTCAAAGCTGTAGTTTTCCCTAAGATATTGAAGAAGTGAGATAACAGACCACCATTCTCCTTGAATGAATTAGACAATGAGACCCTGCTTTGTACCACAAGGCCTCCCTCTTTGTCCAATTGAGTGATTAGTCCTCCCCCTCTATTTGAAATCATGGGTAGACATGGAATGTATAACTCTGCAATGTGAGATGTATTCCTGCTTTCAGTAGCTGGATGATACTGTATGTTATATGCTGGATAATTACAGCTGTTATTTAAGCTATTGTTCTCTCTTGCTGAATTATTAGAGCCGTATTTACCAGGAGTGGTGCCAGTATATATGTCTAAGTTCCTAGCACACTTAGATTAGATATGAAACAGACTGAAATACTGTTATATAGTTACTTCCTCATATATCCAGATAGCAGTTTTAATGCCTATCCCTGCATAGATATCAGGTTCGTATTGCCCTAGGCAGCACAGGTATATATTACCCATGCTTGTTTATGGCTTGTTCTTACACACTGGATTTTATATAAGTTGCCACTATTTAGATGTGTGATATTTAATTATTGGCAGGTAAACTTGGTCTATCCGATGCCCCAAATAGTTTCTCCTAGCAGGGGAGATGAACCACAGTATTCCGTGTGTCTCACATAAATCATAGATTAGACAGGGACAGACATTTAAGGATAAACCTCCCCTTCTCACATTCTCACATATATGAGGCCAGTATTAATCTATTTGTGCTAAATTTTAACCCCTATTAACACTTCAGAAAACACAGGACTTATATATACATATTAATGGCAGTACAGACAGCGCACAGCAATGCCTATGCACATTTCACTTTACTAAGCTTCGTCAGGGCTATAGTACACAGCGCCTGCCTCAGGAAGCATATTAATACTCTTTTGGAGCCAATCATAAGAGAATGGAATGGATTTGACCAATCAGTGGGTTGGACAAGAGATTCAAATCCCTGTCCGTTATATTAAGTGAGCGGCTTTGCAGCGGCCACTAATAATGGGCAGCTGCAGGGCGTCTCCTTTCCCTACCCATTACCGCTCAGTGAGTGGCTAGGTAACAGCTGTTACCTAGCCACTCACTGAGCGGTAATGGGTAGGGAAAGGAGACATTGCAGATTTGTTCTAAATATCCCTATTATGGTACTATTGAATAATTTACTAAAGAGGTGCTAAGAAGGGTTAACTATTTAGCATAATAGATCAACACTGGCTATATGTATGTGAGAAGGGGAGGCTTATTTCCCAGTGTCATGTTCTAATTCCCACATTGTTATTAAGCATATTATTGGAAGTTTCATAATTAATCAGTTATTTCTAACTCATTGTCGAATCTAGCATTATGTGTGATATACAGACTATTATGGTTTATTTCCCCAGTCAGGAGAGTGATATGGGGCACCAGAAAGACAGAGATTTATCTGATAATATTTAAATATCATACATCTTAATAGTGGTAACACAAAAAATCCAGCGTGTAAAAACAAGCCATTTATGAGCATGGGAGTGTACACCCGTGTTATTTAGGGCAATACGAGCCTGATATTCATATATGAACAGGCATTAAAACTGTTATCTGAACATATGAGGAAGAAATAACATGGCAGCATTTTAGTCTGCTTTAAATTTAACTAAAGGTTGGAAAGTATATAGATAAGTATACTGGCACCACTTCTGAACAAATATAGCTGAATAATCCAGCGATGGAGGCCAAGTAGTCCAATTAATAGCTGGAATTATCAAATATCCAGAAAGGAGTAACATATATCATCACCCAGTTATTTGATAAAATAAGAACATATTCCACATTGCTATGTTGTTCTAAACATCCCTGTTATACCACTATAAAGCAACAAATGTTACAATGTGATCACTGAATGAAGAATAAGCAAATATTATGCAAATACTACTACATTTGTAACCCTCTATACATATCACAGTCAGTGGATATTTGAAGAATTAGAACAGGTAATGGTAATCTGCGCACTGAGGTGTTAGGTGTCAGTTACGTCGGGGTGTGCAGCAGGTTCAGGGGTTGTCCAGTCCCTATTCATGCAATATAAAGAACTGATACACAATGCAAAAACAAAATGTAAGAAGTTGAACTGCGCTCTACCCCTGATGTTTAAAATCTCCACTTGTCTGAATCGGAGCTACCTGTGTTGTTTCTTAAATTAAGATAAATAATAATGCCAGTAGGTGAAAAAAAAGTATAACTAAAAGGTGTTTTATTAATTACTAATTGCACAGGGTGAGGTGTTTCCAAGGAAAGCCCAAATGCCGTCCTTCTCTTAAATGCAAGTCCAGCAATCTCTTTCTATTGAAAGTGTCCTTTTTGATGCACAGAGTAATGACTTTAAAATGTCCTTATCCTAGTGAAAATTTAAATTGAATAAATAGTCTTTGATCCTTAGTGAGGAAAAGAGACCGGCGTCCCGTGTCGCTATTGTGGTCTAGTGGATATAGGTCCTTACCGTTGCGGCCGTGTTCGTGAGGAGTCCGGGTGCGGGTCTGCGCCGGGATTCTGGAGGGGCTCTGGACTGGTCAGCTGATGGCGGTCAGCACTAGCTCACTCAGTTTGTCCTTGTACGGACTCACCGTGAGCCGGCTACCTTCCTCGTGCCGATCTTATGTCCGTGGAGAGGGTGCGCCGCTGTGGAACCTGTCCGGGAATCCACAGCGAGGCACACCAATCCACTTCTCGAGCCGCACCTGAAGTCTCCCTCCTCGCCGCCCGTCCGCCTGCACTCACTTACCCGTCTTGCTGCGCTGCTGCTGCTGCAAGCTCGTCGTCGGTGCTCTGTGGTTCCTCTTGTATCCACTGACCGCTTTGATGTAGTTGTTTTCCCTTCGTGTCCTCCAACGCGTTTCAGCCGGGTCTGGCCTTCCTCTGGGAGTTTGCAATTTAGAATGTCCATGCCTTGAGGGTTTTAAACTTGGTGTGGGGGCGGGATCTTCATTCATTCGTCCCTGTCTCAATCCCTGATTGGTTTTGCCGACTGTCCATCAAAAATGTCTAGCAGGCTGTATTGGCTGGTGGTAACATTGTATTCACTGAGAGTTGCTGAGTTCTCCATTTGTTTAGTCGTCTCCCATAGCAACTTGTAATAGGTGTGTTTGTCCTTAAAGGGTTAGAAGTGCTGTTAGCGTAATCGTGCTGTTACATTATCAATTAACTAGAAGATCTGCTTTGTCTGTTCCCTAGAAGTGGGATAAATGTTGTTCCTGTTGTAAAATCAAATTTCTGCGATGTTTAATGTCTACATTTTCCCTGCTGACACATTGTAGACTAAGTGATTCCTTTTGAGTCTGAATAATTTATGGCTTGATACAGATACTGTTGCCTTAGTGATTGGTGAAATAGTAAATATATATTAAACAGCAGAATAGTTTTACAATAATACTAGCTGAAAAAGATCGATAGATGGGTGTTGCATGACAGAAAGTTTCTCTTGAAATGGGGCTTAGTTAACCGAACCCTTACTTCCAATCCCCAGTTTAACCTAGTCAATTAAAGGGTTTGTTCCCTAAGTCCTTCTTGTATACTAAAAGATCATATGTGCTTCATTAGATATATTGTTCTACCCTGATGGAACCTGTCTTTTAAACTGCGGGTTAGTAGGTGAGGAGCAGAACTAATGTTAGTGTGATAGGTGTGACTTAAAGTATGCAGGAGTATTGCTGTTGTAAAGGTTACTTGGGTATAAAGAGGGGAGGGGAGGGGAGAGGGAGGGGGTTGTCTAGTGATGTGATAAACAAGAATAAAGAAGGACCCCGTGACATTCGTGGTTCACAGACCTTATTTGCATATGATAGACCTAATTTCATTGTCAAGGTTCAGGCCTTTGGGTGCGAGAGTACCTAGTGCTATAATTAAGCGGAGTTCTTCTTTGTTGATACTGTTTACATAATCGCCCCCTCTCCAGTTCTTCTTAACTTCTTTGAGCCCCACAAAGCTTAGCCCTGAGGGATTGGACCCATGGTGATCTCTAAAATGTACCGATAGAGGATGATCCTCTAACCCTTTCTTTATGTTGCGGATATGCTCTCCTATCCTTACCTTAAGGGGTCTGATGGTTCGTCCTATGTACTGCATTGGACATGGGCATTCCAGCATATAAATGATGCCCTTGCTGTGGCATGTAATTCTATCCCTGATTTTGTGGATTTGTGAATTGGATGTTGACTTTTTGGTAACTGTGGGCCTTATGCTCCTTGCTTTTGTCGTTTTGCATCCTATACATGTGCCACAGTGAAAGAAACCCCCTTTGTGATGGGTGTTATCTATGGTGGTCTGTACAGGTTTGGTCGGTGGGATATGACTGTGTACTAATTTTTTCTTGATATCTGGAGCCTTCCTAAAAATTACTCTAGGTTCTGCCGGTAGGATCTCTGATAAAGTGTGGTCTTGTAGGAGAATGGGCCAGTGTTTCTTCACGATTTTTCTTATCTGGTTGTCTTCTTTAGAATATTGTGTAATGAAAAGTGGATCGTTGTGGGTGACTTTGTGTCGGGTTTCTTCTTGTATTGTAGTAGAGGTGCCCTTTCATCTTTTCTAACTGTTTAAAAGGCCAATTGGATGGTTTCTAAAGAAGCCAACCAGATAAGAAAAATCGTGAAAAATATGTAAACAGTATCAACAAAGAAGAACTCCGCTTAATTATAGCACTAGGTACTCTCGTACCCAAAGGCCTGAACCTTGACAATGAAATTAGGTCTATCATATGCAAATAAGGTCTGTGAACCACGAATGTCACGGGGTCCTTCTTTATTCTTGTTTATCACATCACTAGACAACCCCCTCCCTCTCCCTAATTTCATTGTCAAGGTTCAGGCCTTTGGGTACGAGAGTACCTAGTGCTATAATTAAGCGGAGTTCTTCTTTGTTGATACTGTTTACATATTTTTCACGATTTTTCTTATCTGGTTGGCTTCTTTAGAAACCATCCAATTGGCCTTTTAAACAGTTAGAAAAGATGAAAGGGCACCTCTACTACAATACAAGAAGAAACCCGACACAAAGTCACCCACAACGATCCACTTTTCATTACACAATATTCTAAAGAAGACAACCAGATAAGAAAAATCGTGAAGAAACACTGGCCCATTCTCCTACAAGACCACACTTTATCAGAGATCCTACCGGCAGAACCTAGAGTAATTTTTAGGAAGGCTCCAGATATCAAGAAAAAATTAGTACACAGTCATATCCCACCGACCAAACCAGTACAGACCACCATAGATAACACCCATCACAAAGGGGGTTTCTTTCACTGTGGCACATGTATAGGATGCAAAACGACAAAAGCAAGGAGCATAAGGCCCACAGTTACCAAAAAGTCAACATCCAATTCACAAATCCACAAAATCAGGGATAGAATTACATGCCACAGCAAGGGCATCATTTATATGCTGGAATGCCCATGTCCAATGCAGTACATAGGACGAACCATCAGACCCCTTAAGGTAAGGATAGGAGAGCATATCCGCAACATAAAGAAAGGGTTAGAGGATCATCCTCTATCGGTACATTTTAGAGATCACCATGGGTCCAATCCCTCAGGGCTAAGCTTTGTGGGGCTCAAAGAAGTTAAGAAGAACTGGAGAGGGGGCGATTATGTAAACAGTATCAACAAAGAAGAACTCCGCTTAATTATAGCACTAGGTACTCTCGCACCCAAAGGCCTGAACCTTGACAATGAAATTAGGTCTATCATATGCAAATAAGGTCTGTGAACCACGAATGTCACGGGTTCCCTCTTTATTCTTGTTTATCACATCACTAGACAACCCCCTCCCTCTCCCCTCCCCTCCCCTCTTTATACCCAAGTAACCTTTACAACAGCAATACTCCTGCACTCTTTAAGTCACACCTATCACACTAACATTAGTTCTGCTCCTCACCTACTAACCCGCAGTTTAAAAGACAGGTTCCATCAGGGTAGAACAATATATCTAATGAAGCACATATGATCTTTTAGTATACAAGAAGGACTTAGGGAACAAACCCTTTAATTGACTAGGTTAAACTGGGGATTGGAAGTAAGGGTTCGGTTAACTAAGCCCCATTTCAAAAGAAACTTTCTGTCATGCAACACCCATCTATCGATCTTTTTCAGCTAGTATTATTGTAAAACTATTCTGCTGTTTAATATATATTTACTATTTCACCAATCACTAAGGCAACAGTATCTGTATCAAGCCATAAATTATTCAGACTCAAAAGGAATTACTTAGTCTACAATGTGTCAGCAGGGAAAATGTAGACATTAAACATCGCATAAATTTGATTTTACAACAGGAACAACATTTATCCCACTTCTAGGGAACAGACAAAGCAGATCTTCTAGTTAATTGATAATGTAACAGCACGATTACGCTAACAGCACTTCTAACCCTTTAAGGACAAACACACCTATTACAAGTTGCTATGGGAGACGACTAAACAAATAGAGAACTCAGCAACTCTCAGTGAATACAATGTTACCACCAGCCAATACAGCCTGCTAGACATTTTTGATGGACAGTCGGCAAAACCAATCAGGGATTGAGACAGGGATGAATGAATGAAGATCCCGCCCCCACACCAAGTTTAAAACCCTCACGGCATGGACATTCTAAATTGCAAACTCCCAGAGGAAGGCCAGACCCGGCTGAAATGCGTTGGAGAACACGAAGGGAAAACAACTACATCAAAGCGGTCAGTGGATACAAGAGGAACCCCAGAGCACCGATGACGAGCTTGCAGCAGCAGCGCAGCAAGACGGGTAAGTGAGTGCAGGCGGACGGGCGGCGAGGAGGGAGACTTCAGGTGCGGCTCGAGAAGTGGATTGGTGTGCCTCGCTGTGGATTCCCGGACAGGTTCCACAGGGGCGCACCCTCTCCACGGACATAAGATCGGCACGAGGAAGGTAGCCGGTTCACGGTGAGTCCGTACAAGGACGAACTGAGTGAGCTAGTGCTGACCGCCGTCAGCTGACCAGTCCAGAGCCCCTCCAGAATCCCGGCACAGACCCGCACCCGGACTCCTCACGAACACGGCCGCAACGGTAAGGACCTATATCCCCTAGACCACAATAGAGACACGGGACGCTGGTCTCTTTTCCTCACTAAGGATCAAAGACTATTTATTCAATTTAAATTTTCACTAGGATAAGGACATTTTAAAGTCATTACTCTGTGCATCAAAAAGGACACTTTCAATAGAAAGAGATTGCTGGACTTGCATTTAAGAGAAGGACGGCATTTGGGCTTTCCTTGGAAACACCTAACCCTGTGCAATTAGTAATTAATAAAACACCTTTTAGTTATACTTTTTTTTCACCTACTGGCATTATTATTTATCTTAATTTAAGAAACAACACAGGTAGCTCCGATTCAGACAAGTGGAGATTTTAAACATCAGGGGTAGAGCGCAGTTCAACTTCTTACATTTTGTGTTTGCATTGTGTATCAGTTCTTTATATTGATATTTGAAGAATCACTAATAGATTTGTTATATCACAGGTATTTATCAACTTACAGAATAAAGACTGCGTACCAGCATTTTCTTTTAAACCACTTTTATCCACAAACATTTATTTTGTTTTCTATACATTATTCTGTCTCTTATCAATTTTATACTTCCCTCTACATGACCCCCTGGAAACTAGGGGGACATATAATACATCATATGTGATGACAATAAAGAAACCCACATCACATATGGGTATTGAAATTTCTTCTTGATTTTATAAGATTATCAATAAAGCATTAATTATGTTATTTCTAAGAAAGAATAATTAATTTTCTTGTGGAAGGGAAAGAGTGCTGCTATTAAAAGTTTATTTTATTTTCTGTAAGTTTGTGTATGTATATTTAATCAACAAGCAGCACCACTCATATGCGCTTTATGTTGAAATATGTGCCTTATCAACATATATTATTATGCCATTAATATTCTCTGTATAATACTGACTATCAAATTCTGGTGCGGGAGTATCTCTAACTCAAAACAGACATGGAATGTGCCACATCTACGGGATTCCCCTAGAAGCCCCCAACAATCTCCAAACACTACAAAGTCTTACTATTACAGATGTTTCCATCACTTTAAAAGTCTGGGGCGCAAAACCTGCATCCCACTTGGAATTTACTTTACCTACTAGAAATTAATCCCTTAGTTTTGTAGAAAAATGGATTCCCAATCCCAATTAATTTTGCACAGCAGTGGGCTTGTGACTCACCCTCGTTCCCTTTAATGATCTCTATGCCAAGTTTGGTCTCCCATCCTATGATTGGTATAAGTACCTGTAGATCGAGCACTAGGTGAGGGATATGAGTAGCATCCCTAACACCGTTGTCTTACCCTATACCCAGGTTCTGGCTAGGTTGCCTGGTGCCTCCTAATGAGGGAGTATTACATTTTGTTACCGCCTTTTGTCTCTTACAGACCTACCGGATAAGGCCAATTCCAACTTCAATGGGAGAGAGACCTCCTCCAAACATGGTCATGGTGCACTAACTAGACTGAAATGCATATTAAACTGCTGAAAAGACTTTACCTAACCCATACAAAATTGCGTAAGATGTGGTCATCATGTTCTAAACTTTGTTGGCACCTCTTGTGGCATGGACAACGTCATCATATACACGGTCAGGAACTGCTCTGCCTTATGTCCCATCTGGACTGTTTTTACCACTTAATTAATGATTTTTTCCTTTCAAAACAGTTCATAACATTGCTTTTTTGTTATTTCTTAATTTAATATAGTTTAAAAGTATTTTTTAAAACACTTAAATATTATATTATGCACATCTGCAGAACGGATCTCCTCGTCAAAAACTGGGGGAAACAGTGGGGTGGTGCGGTCGCATGTGATCTGACCATGTCAGTTAAGTGGTTAAAACTTACACTTAGCCCCAACATGGTGCTGGCCCTGCTTCAGCATTACCCTCTTGCGGTCCATAAGTCAGGCCATTATGTCCTTGGACACATCCTAATATTTGACCTACAGTTTCAATAAAGCTCATTCCATCATCTGTCCATTGATGAGTAAAAGGCATTTCACATAATAGAGTGGCAATTTATGACTAGTTTCTTAGAACTTTGAGTTTGGGCCCAATATGCCTTCACAGAATTATGACATTTTACAAATCCTGCCACTAGGATCAGGATAAATGGGTCACTATCTAAATTCTTCACCATATCAAACAGCTTTAAGAGGGATGTCTGCTATATACTCTGATATTCATATTATGCATGGAAGCCCAAGTCTAAGTAAGTAGAATTCTGGGTTCAGGGAGGGAAGTGAGAACAAACTAGCTTTATTTGCTGATGACCTGTTGAATGCTTTAAGCATCTTTTTGCTCTCCCCCACCAAACTGACCACTATCAAAAATTTGGACAGCTCTTCAATTTCATAATATGTTACTCAGCATAACGGACACTAAGCTGTACCTTCATAAAGGAAAGTCTCCAGGAGACATTCTTCTTTATTTTATGGCATCCTTACCAAATTTGTTATTTCAGAATTATTACCCCAATGTAATGTTGCTCACTTTAATATTGCCCATATCTTAGCTTAAATAGGATTATAGAAACATAGAATTTGACGGCAGATAAGAACCACTTGGCCCATCTAGTCTGCCCCTTTTTTATTTTATCCTTTAGGCAATCTCAACCCTTTTTTAACCTTAATTCTTTGTAAGGATATTCATATGCCTGTCCCAAGCATGTTAAATTGCCCTACAGTCTTAGCCTCTACCACCTCTGATGGGAGGCTATTCCACTTATCCACTACCCTTTCTGTGAAGTCATTTTTCCTTAAATTTCCCCTGAACCGATTGAAAGGTAAATGTGGTCAATTAAACAAATACTTTTGGCTAGGCAAACGAAGATCTCGAAAAATGACTAGTGTTTTACTTACTACAACCACTGACTAGCAATATCCAGACTGAATTTTTCAAGTAGCGATAGGGGTCAATCCTATTAGCCGCAAAGTGGTCGATTGCTGTTGCAACAGCATAGAAATACCGGCGACTCACCCTTTGTGGCCCAACCTCACCCTGCACTTTCAGATTTATGTATGCAGCCCTATGGGTTTGCAAACAAAAATCTGTGAGTCCGGCGTTACCGTAAGGGCGGCGTACAGGCACACTTACTTGCACCGCAAAGGAACTTGTAGCTATTAGGATTAACCCCTTAGAATACTGAGGAAGGAAAGTCTGCCTTTTAGATATTACATCCTCTAAAAGTGTAAATACCGGAGTTCTACAATTGACTTTTTTTGTGGGTGTTAGAGGGGGCCTGGTTGCAGGGAGAGAAGCAAATAAGGATAGTAATATTCTGTCCCTCCAAACATAGCGCCATTGTTATGGGAATGGAAGGGGTCGTCTATCGTAGGCCAAGTACAGCAAAGTGTGTGAGTTTGCATAATTGCAAACCCACTTATACACCTGTAGCCTAATCAATAGTGAATAAGTGAAGGCTGGTGCTAATACTGTATAGGCTAATGATGATGACGTTCGCTAGCTAGCCTTTTCTGATTGGCTGATTGTGAATTCAACTCCGAAGTGGGTAGGTTTTCTTCATTGATTGTGTTTATATATTATATTATTTTGTGGAAGTATCGTAATTTTTTTTTTTTATTTTTTTTTTAGAGGTTCACACTTATGTGATACCGAATATTATATCTGCTGTGTTATACAGGGAATTTACTTAAAGCAGACCAAACACCTAATGTGTATTTTGATAGCAAGACACACGATGAAAAAAACGTTACTTGTGCTAGTGATCTGGTTGGGTGTTTGTGTGCCTCGCCGGAGAGATAACAATTCCACATATATCAAAATTTAATTTATCAAGATTGCGTTCTTTCCTAAAAGACAGATTATATAAGGGTCTTCATGTGGCCTACCTAAAAGTCTATATATAAGGACAATAGGCATATAAGTTTTCACAGCTCCAGACATTATCGGTATTTTAAATAAAGCCGTTATAGCCGGATTTATTCAGTATTTTTTTTTAGCTGACTATATTACATGAAGATGCCAAGAACATGCTGAACACTGTAATGCTGTTATAAATACCTCTATTCAGCTACAGGAAAGCAACAAATGAAACAACTTCTAACTACTGAAATAGGAATCCATAAATATCAGATATAACATTGTTACATTTGTTGCCACCATCAGACATCACTGCTAGAAATAATAAGAATTTACTTACCGATAATTCTATTTCTCGGAGTCCGTAGTGGATGCTGGGGTTCCTGAAAGGACCATGGGGAATAGCGGCTCCGCAGGAGACAGGGCACAAAAGTAAAGCTTTTACAGGTCAGGTGGTGTGTACTGGCTCCTCCCCCTATGACCCTCCTCCAGACTCCAGTTAGGTACTGTGCCCGGACGAGCGTACACAATAAGGGAGGATTTTGAATCCCGGGTAAGACTCATACCAGCCACACCAATCACACCGTACAACTTGTGATCTAAACCCAGTTAACAGTATGATAACAGAGGAGCCTCTGAAAGATGGCTTCCTAAACAATAACCCGAATTAGTTAACAATAACTATGTACAAGTATTGCAGATAATCCGCACTTGGGATGGGCGCCCAGCATCCACTACGGACTCCGAGAAATAGAATTATCGGTAAGTAAATTCTTATTTTCTCTATCGTCCTAAGTGGATGCTGGGGTTCCTGAAAGGACCATGGGGATTATACCAAAGCTCCCAAACGGGCGGGAGAGTGCGGATGACTCTGCAGCACCGAATGAGAGAACTCCAGGTCCTCCTTTGCCAGGGTATCAAATTTGTAAAAATTTACAAACGTGTTCTCCCCTGACCACGTAGCTGCTCGGCAGAGTTGTAATGCCGAGACCCCTCGGGCAGCCGCCCAAGATGAGCCCACCTTCCTTGCGGAATGGGCCTTAACAGATTTAGGCTGTGGCAGGCCTGCCACAGAATGTACAAGTTGAATTTTGTTACAAATCCAACGAGCAATCGACTGCTTAGAAGCAGGTGCACCCAACTTGTTGGGTGCATACAGTATAAACAGCGAGTCAGATTTTCTGACTCCAGCCGTCCTTTAAATGTATATTTTTAAGGCTCTGACAACGTCCAACAACTTGGAGTCCTTCAAGTCGTCTGTAGCCGCAGGCACTACAATAGGCTGGTTCAGGTGAAACGCTGATACCACCTTAGGGAGAAAATGCGGACGCGTCCGCAGCTCTGCCCTATGTCGAATGGAAAATTAAATAAGGGCTTTTATAAAACAAAGCCGCCAGTTCAGATACTCTCCCGGCCGAAGCCAGGGCCAGTAACATAGTCACTTTCCATGTGAGATATTTCAAATCCACATTCTTTAGTGGTTCAAACCAATTGGATTTGAGGAAATCTAAAACTACATTTAGATCCCACGGTGCCACCTTAGGCACCACAGGAGGCTGTATATGCAGTACTCCTTTGATAAAAATCTGGACCTCAGGGACTGAGGCCAATTCTTTTTGGAAGAATATTGATAGGGCCGAAATTTGAACCTTAATAGATCCCAATTTGAGACCCATAGACAATCCTGATTGCAGGAAATGTAGGAAAACGACCCAGTTGAAATTCCTCCATCGGAGCACTCCGCTGCTCGCACCACGCAACATATTTTCGCCAAATACGGCGATAATGCTTCGCGGTGACTTCCTTCCTTGCCTTTATCAAGGTAGGAATGACTTCTTCTGGAATGCCTTTTCCTTTTAGGATCTGGCATTCAAACGCCATGCCGTCAAACGCAGCCGCGGTAAGTCTTGAAAAAGACAAGGACCCTGCTGAAGCAGGTCCCTTCTCAGAAGTAGAGGCCACGGATCGTCCGTGACCATCTCTTGAAGTTCCGGGTACCAAGTCCTTCTTGGCCAATCCGGAGCCACTAGTCTTACTCCTCTTTGCCGTATAATCCTCAATACCTTTGGTATGAGAGGCAGAGGAGGAAACACATATACCGACTGGTACACCCAAGGTGTTACCAGCGCGTCCACAGCTATTGCCTGCGGATCTCTTGACCTGGCGCAATACCTGTCCAGTGTTTTGTTGAGGCGAGACGCCATCATGTCCACCATTGGTTTTACCCAACGGTTTAATAGCATGTGGAAAACTTCTGGATGAAGTCCCCACTCTCCCGGGTGAAGGTCGTGTCTGCTGAGGAAGTCTGCTTCCCAGTTGTCCACGCCCGGGATGAATACTGCTGACAGTGCTATCACGTGATTCTCCGCCCAGCGAAGGATCCTGGCAGCTTCTGCCATTGCCCTCCTGCTTCTTGTGCCGCCCTGTCTGTTTACATGGGCGACTGCCGTGATGTTGTCCGACTGGATCAACACCGGTCTTCCTTGAAGCAGAGGTTCCGCCTGGCTTAGAGCATTGTAGATTGCTCTTAGTTCCAGAATGCTTATGTGAAGAGACTTTTTCAGGCTCGACCACACTCCCTGGAAATTTCTTCCCTGTGTGATTGCTCCCCAGCCTCTCAGGCTGGCATCCGTGGTCACCAGGATCCAATCCTGCATGCCGAATCTGCAGCCCTCCAATAGATGAGCCTCCTGCAACCACCACAGAAGGGATACCCTTGTCCTCGGCGACAGGGTTATCCGCAGGTGCATCTGAAGATGCGACCCTGACCATTTGTCCAACAGATCCCTTTGCATGGAATCTGCCGAAAGGGATTGCTTCGTAAGAAGCTACCATTTTTTCCCAGGACTCTTGTGCATTGATGTACAGACACCTTTCCTGGTTTTAGGAGGTTCCTGACCAGGTCAGATAACTCCTTGGCTTTTTCTTCGGGAAGAAAAACCTTTTTCTGAACTGTGTCCAGAATCATCCCCAGGAACAGCAGACGAGTTGTCGGCATTAATTTGGATTTTGGAATATTCAGAATCCATCCGTGCTGCTTTAGCACCTCTTGAGATAGTGCTAAACCCATCTCTAGCTGTTCTCTGGACCTTGCCCTTATTAGGAGATCGTCCAAGTATGGGATAATTAATACGCCTTTTCTTCGAAGAAGAAATATTATCTCGGCCATTACCTTTGTAAAGACCCGAGGTGCCGTGGACAAACCAAACGGCAGCGTCTGAAACTGATAGTGACAGTTTTGTACAGCGAACCTGAGGTACCCCTGGTGTGAGGGGTAATTGGAACGTGGAGATACGCATCCTTGATGTCCAAGGATACCATAAAGTCCCCTTCTTCCAGGTTCGCTATCACTGCTCTGAGTGACTCCATCTTGAACTTGAACTTCTTTATGTACAGGTTCAAGGACTTCAGATTTAGAATAGGCCTTACCGAGCCATCCGGCTTCGGTACCACAAAAAGAGTGGAATAATACCCCTTCCCTTGTTGTAGAAGAGGTACCTTGACTATCACCTTGCTGAGAATACAGCTTGTGAATGGCTTCCAAAACCGTCTCCCTTTCTGAGGGGGACGTTGGTAAAGCAGACTTCAGGAAACGGCGAGGTGGCTCTGTCTCTAATTTCAACCTGTACCCCTGAGATATTATCTGCAGGATCCAGGGATTTACCTGCGAGTGAGCCCACTGCGCGCTGTAATTCTTGAGACGACCGCCTACCGCCCCCGAGTCCGCTTGCGAAGCCCCAGCGTCATGCTGAGGCTTTTGTAGAAGCCGGGGAGGGCTTCTGTTCCTGGGAAGGAGCTGCCTGTTGCTGTCTCTTCCCTCGTCCTCTGCCTCGTGGCAGATATGAATAGCCCTTTGCTCTCTTATTTTTAAAGGAACGAAAGGGCTGCGGTTGAAAGGTCGGTGCCTTTTTCTGTTGGGGAGTGACTTGAGGTAGAAAGGTGGATTTCCCGGCCGTAGCCGTGGCCACCAAATCCGATAGACCGACCCCAAATAACTCCTCTACGCATCGCCTGTCCACTGTCGTGTCCATAAAGCTCTTCTGGCCGAAATGGACATAGCACTTACCCGTGATGCCAGTGTGCAGATATCTCTCTGTGCATCACGCATATAAAGAAATGCATCCTTTATTTGTTCTAACGACAGTAAAATATTGTCCCTGTCCAGGGTATCAATATTTTCGATCAGGGACTCTGACCAAACTACCCCAGCACTGCACATCCAGGCAGTCGCAATAGCTGGTCGTAGTATAACACCTGCATGTGTGTATATACCTTTTTGGATATTTTCCATCCTCCTATCTGATGGATCTTTAAGTGCGGCCGTCTCAGGAGAGGGTAACGCCACTTGTTTTGATAAGCGTGTTAGCGCTTTGTCCACCCTAGGAGGTGTTTCCCAGCGCTCCCTAACCTCTGGCGGGAAAGGGTATAAAGCCAATAACTTCTTTGAAATTAGCAGTTTTTTATCGGGGCACCCCACGCTTCATCACACACGTCATTTAATTCTTCTGATTCGGTAAAAACTACTGGTAGTTTTTTCACACCCCACATAATACCCTGTTTAGTGGTACCTGTAGTATCAGCTAAATGTAACATCTCCTTTATTGCCAAAATCATATAACGTGTGGCCCTACTGGAAAATACGGTTGATTCGTCACCTTCACCACCGGAATCAGTGCCTGTGTCTGGGTCTGTGTCGACTGACTGAGGCAAGGGGCGTTTTACAGCCCCTGACGGTGTTTGAGGCGCCTGGACAGGCACTAATTGAGTGTCCGGCCGCCTCATGTCGGCAAACGACTGCTTAAGCGAGTTGACGCTATCCCGTAATTCCACAAATAAAGGCATCCATTCTGGTGTCGACCCCCTAGGAGGTGACATCCTCATATTTGGCAATTGCTCCGCCTCCACACCAATAACGTCCTCATACATGTCGACACACACGTACCGACACACAGGGAATGCTCTATACGAAGACAGGACCCACTAGCCCTTTGGGGAGACAGAGGGAGAGTCTGCCAGCACACACCAAAAAGCGCTATATATGACAGGGATAGCCTTATGATTAAGTGCTCCCTTATAGCTGCTTTTATATTAATATATTGCCATTTATTTTGCCCCCCCTCTCTGTTATACCCTGTTTCTGTAGTGCAGTGCAGGGGAGAGACCTGGGAGCCTTCCTGACCAGCGGAGCTGTGACAGAAAATGGCGCCGTGTGCTGAGGAGATAGGCCCCGCCCCTTTTTCGGCGGCTCGTCTCCCGCTATTTAGTACATTTAGGCAGGGGTAAATATCTCCATATAGCCTCTGGGGCTATATGTGAGGTATTTTTAGCCTTTTTAAAGGTTTTCATTTGCCTCCCAGGGCGCCCCCCCCCCAGCGCCCTGCACCCTCAGTGACTGCCGTGTGAAGTGTGCTGAGAGGAAAATGGCGCACAGCTGCAGTGCTGTGCGCTACCTTAAGAAGACTGCAGGAGTCTTCAGCCGCCGATTCTGGACCTCTTCTTGCTTCAGCATCTGTGAGGGGGCCGGCGGCGTGGCTCCGGTGACCATCCAGGCTGTACCTGTGATCGTCCCTCTGGAGCTTCATGTCCAGTAGCCAAGAAGCCAATCCATCCTGCACGCAGGTGAGTTCACTTCTTCTCCCCTCTGTCCCTCGTTGCAGTGATCCTGTTGCCAGCAGGAATCACTGTAAAATAAAAAACCTAAGCTAAACTCTCTAAGCCACTCTTTATGAGAGCCACCTAGAATTGCACCCTTCTCGGCCGGGCACAAAAATCTAACTAACTGGAGTCTGGAGGAGGGTCATAGGGGGAGGAGCCAGTACACACCACCTGACCTGTAAAAGCTTTACTTTTGTGCCCTGTCTCCTGCGGAGCCGCTATTCCCCATGGTCCTTTCAGGAACCCCAGCATCCACTTAGGACGATAGAGAAAATCTAGCTGTTATTTATAAACAGAATAATGCTGCATTCACACCGCAAATGCCGGGACCTACCCGGTAAGACAAACGTGTACTTACCGGGTGGGATCCGGCATTTGCGCTCCGTTGCAGGCTTCCCGACCCGGCAATATACCGGGTCGGTTGCCATGACAACGGAGGCCGCAGCAGCAGCAGGGGCGGGGGTGGAGGCGGCGTCGGGAGATGAGCTCATCTCCAGCGCCGCCTCTCCCTATCTTGTGAATGGGAACCGTGTCGCATCGACACGGCTCCCATTCACACCGCACCTGACCCGGTAATCAACCCGGGTAAAACCCTTCTTTTTTACCGGGTTGATTTACCGGGTCAGGCGACCCGCTAAATCGCCCAGTGTGCTTTCACATCGCACACTGACCCGGTTCGACACGGCATATTGCCGTGTCGGTACCGGGTTATTTGTGCGATGTGAAAGGGGTATAATAGTTCTAAAAACATTACAGGCAAAAATCATCATACAGAATAATAAAGTTTTTTTTATGTACTCTCTACATTTTATTCTATCTCTATCAATTTTTATACTTCACTTTGCATGACCCCATACTTTAGGGGGACATATAATACATCATATGTGATAATATCAAATAAACACATATCACATATGGGTATTGGATAAAAAAGAAAAAAAATTCTTAGATTTTTATAAGGTTTGTCAATAAAGTATTTATGCTATAGTCTTCAAGAAAAATTATATTACTGTTTGTGGAATGGGAAAGAGTGCTGCTGGTAGAAAGTTGATTCCATTTTCTCTCTTGAAATTTCTGTATGCATACTGAATCAACTAGCAGCACCATTTACTCGTATTTAATGTTAAAATATTCCCTTATTGTAAACATAAAAAATTACGTGATATACATTCCTAATAGACTTTTCAGTAATAAATATCCTGGTGCGGGAGTGTTTTTATTTCTAAATTCCATTATTTTTAATGTCTGCAGGAAATACCTATGGACCTGATACAGAGTTGGATGAAATACCCGTTTTTGCAAATGGCTGAAGTTGTGACGCAGCGGCTGCGTGTGACATCACACAGCTGCCGCGACCCACCTCAGCAATGGTCCATACACACCTGCATTGTCTGGACCGCACCCCTTAAATGGAGCGTCAACACCTACAAAAAACGGCATTCCCACCCGCATCAGGTCTGACACTGCATTCTGAAGAAAATGCCGTTTAGGGACTTGCACATGTGCGTACCGGCGTACATGCAAAAATCACTTAATATATATTTTTGCACACTTGTGACACGTCTGAATTAGGCCATAAATGTATTATTTGATCATATTACTGAGATTAAGGATAATTTGCTGGTTAGGGCCTCAGGCTGCTCATCGCTGCCTTACATGATGACACAGCTTATTGTTCCTTTGTGCACTGATTTTGCACACAGCTGTATCCTCCTATCTGTTGTGTGTGTGTGTACAGACAAGAAATCCACTGAGAAAAGAATAGATTCTCTGTGATGGTGGTTACTAGCTCTAACTCCTTAATGGTTACTTATGTTAATAAACATTGCCTGCACTGAAGATGTTACTGCAATACTGTAGCTATGTGTGTTTTGTAAACAATAATCTCAAACAAGCGTAAGCACTAGTGGGTTTTAATTTATTAATGAGCAGAAGATTATTAATGAGAAGAAAATTCTCACTGTCTCTGTGCTTTTATTTATTCAGATATACTTCCTATACAGTGTAGCAATACATATAGGGGGGTCAATCTGAGTTGATCGTAGCTGTGCTAAATTTAGCACAGCTATGATCAGGAACACAGACATGCGGGGGGACACCCAGCATAGGGCTAGCCCACCCCGCATGTCAGTCCCTGCCCCGTCGCTGAAGTATAAAAGCATTTTGTACTTCAGTAGTAGCTCCCGGCCAGCGCAGCTTTTGCGCACTGGCCAGGAGCTACTTGTCGCTGCCTGGCTCGCAGCGGCTGCATGTGACGTCATGCAGCCGCTGTGGCCCACCCCCCACACGGTCCAGCCATGCCTGCATTGGCCGGACCATGCCCAAATGCCACCGTGCTGCCCCCTCCTGCCCAGCGACCGCCTCTGGCCGTCAGACATGCGCCAGCAGTTCTGACCTGATCGCTGCACTACAATAAACTGCAGCGAGCAATCAGGTCAGAATGACCCCCATAGTACAAAATGAAAATCAACTGATATGGGGGGTATCTAATTACCCACGGCCGATGACCGCAGAGAATTGTATAGCCAGGGGCTATCCTATTAGCCCCGAAGCAGCGGCCTCCTCCCCCTGATGCCAGCTTTATTCCTGATCCCATGTGTTTTTCGCAAGATCGCAGGCTGTTTTCGGCAGATGAAAATGGCCTGTAATAGGATACCGCGATAATGACCATTAATCACGATATCCGGCTGTTTTTACCCACCGAAAACAGATCACCTGCAATTGGATACCCCCCAATGCCTCTAACAATTTTAGTGCAAATTAGATTTTTATTGCGTAACAAAAATTAATACATAACAACAGTACTTTGTACGAACAGCAGAAATAGATAGGAAAGGCAGGCCTGGACCATGCACGACAGTCTATGGGATAACAGATCTACAGCACACAGATATAAAAACCTTAGTGAACAACAATCCCAATAAAAAAACATGAATAAACACAGCCAATAACGAAAAAAGTTCCTGCGCACTAGAAAGGGTATATAGCACACCTTATTCAGTGTTATCAAATCATAAACCAATCTTTCTAATCATATGAAAGATGCTTTCTTCCAAACAATTCTCTCCAAATATATATAAAGAAAAATAAGAATTTACTTACCGATAATTCTATTTCTCGGAGTCCGTAGTGGATGCTGGGGTTCCTGAAAGGACCATGGGGAATAGCGGCTCCGCAGGAGACAGGGCACAAAAAGTAAAGCTTTAGGATCAGGTGGTGTGCACTGGCTCCTCCCCCTATGACCCTCCTCCAAGCCTCAGTTAGGATACTGTGCCCGGACGAGCGTACACAATAAGGAAGGATTTTGAATCCCGGGTAAGACTCATACCAGCCACACCAATCACACTGTACAACCTGTGATCTGAACCCAGTTAACAGTATGATAACAGCGGAGCCTCTGAAAAGATGGCTCACAACAATAATAACCCGATTTTTGTAACTATGTACAAGTATTGCAGATAATCCGCACTTGGGATGGGCGCCCAGCATCCACTACGGACTCCGAGAAATAGAATTATCGGTAAGTAAATTCTTATTTTCTCTATCGTCCTAGTGGATGCTGGGGTTCCTGAAAGGACCATGGGGATTATACCAAAGCTCCCAAACGGGCGGGAGAGTGCGGATGACTCTGCAGCACCGAATGAGAGAACTCCAGGTCCTCCTTAGCCAGGGTATCAAATTTGTAGGATTTTACAAACGTGTTTGCCCCTGACTAAGTAGCCGCTCGGCAAAGTTGTAAAGCCGAGACCCCTTGGGCAGCCGCCCAAGATGAGCCCACCTTCCTTGTGGAATGGGCATTTACATATTTTGGCTGTGGCAGGCCTGCCACAGAATGTGCAAGCTGAATTGTATTACACATCCAACTAGCAATAGTCTGCTTAGAAGCAAGAGCACCCAGTTTGTTGGGTGCATACAGGATAACAGCAAGTCAGTTTTCCAGACTCCAGCCGTCCTGGAACCTATATTTTCAGGGCCCTGACAACATCTAGCAACTTGGAGTCCTCCAAGTCCTTAGTAGGCGCAAGGCACCACAATAAGCTGGTTCAGGTGAAACACTGACACCACCTTAGGGAGAGAACTGGGGACGAGTCCGCAGCTCTGCCCTGTCCGAATGGACAAACAGATATGGGCTTTTTTGAGAAAAAAAAACCCACCAATTAGACACTCGCCTGGCCCAGGCCAGGGCCAAGAGCATGGTCACTTTTCATGTGAGATGCTTCAAATCCACAGATTTGACTGGTTTTAAACCAATGTGATTTGAGGAATCCCAGAACTACGTTGAGATCCCACAGTGCCACTGGAGGCACAAAAGGGGGTTGTATATGCAATACTCCCTTGACAAACTTCTGGACTTCAGGAACTGAAGCCAATTCTTTCTGGAAGAAAATCGACAGGGCCGAAATTTGAACCTTAATGGACCCCAATTTGAGGCCCATAGACACTCCTGTTTGCAGGAAATGCAGGAATCGACCGAGTTGAAATTTCTTCGTGGGGCCTTCCTGGCCTCACACCACGCAACATATTTTCGCCCCATGTGGTGATAATGTTGTGCGGTCACCTCCTTCCTGGCTTTGACCAGGGTAGGAATGACCTCTTCCGGAATGCCTTTTTCCCTTAGGATCCGGCGTTCCACCGCCATGCCGTCAAACGCAGCTGCGGTAAGTCTTGGAACAGACATGGTACTTGCTGAAGCAAGTCCCTTCTTAGCGGCAGAGGCCATAAGTCCTCTGTGAGCATCTCTTGAAGTTCCGGGTACCAAGTCCTTCTTGGCCAATCCGGAGCCATGAGTATAGTTCTTACTCCTCTACGTCTTATAATTCTCAGTACCTTAGGTATGAGAAGCAGAGGAGGGAACACATACACCGACTGGTACACCCACGGTGTTACCAGAACGTCCACAGCTATTGCCTGAGGGTCTCTTGACTTGGCGCAATACCTGTCCCGTTTTTTGTTCAGACGGGACGCCATCATGTCCACCTTTGGTATTTCCCAACGGTTCACAATCATGTGGAAAAACTTCCCGATGAAGTTTCCACTCTCCCGGGTGGAGGTCGTGCCTGCTGAGGAAGTCTGCTTCCCAGTTTCCATTCCCGGAATGAAACACTGCTGACAGTGCTATCACATGATTTTCCGCCCAGCGAAAAGTCCTTGCAGTTTTTGCCATTGCCCTCCTGCTTCTTGTGCCGCCCTGTCTGTTTACGTGGGCGACTGCCGTGATGTTTTTCCCACTGGATCAATACCGGCTGACCTTGAAGCAGAGGTCTTGCTAAGCTTAGAGCATTATAAAATTACCCTTAGCTCCAGTATATTTATGTGGAGAAAAATCTCCAGACTTGATCACACTCCCTGGAAATTTTTTCCTTGTGTGACTGCTCCCCAGCCTCTCGGGCTGGCCTCCGTGGTCACCAGCATCCAATCCTGAATGCCGAATCTGCGGCCCTCTAGAAGATGAGCACTCTGTAACCACCACAGGAGAGACACCCTTGTCCTTGGATATAGGGTTATCCGCTGATGCATCTGAAGATGCGATCCGGACCATTTGTCCAGCAGATCCCACTGAAAAGTTCTTGCGTGAAATCTGCCGAATGGAATTGCTTCGTAGGAAGCCTCTTTTCCTGGTTTTAGGAGGTTCCTGACTAGCTCGGATAACTCCCTGGCTTTCTCTTCCGGGAGAAACACCTTTTTCTGGACTGTGTCCAGAATCATCCCTAGGCACAGCAGACGTGTCGTCGGGAACAGCTGCGATTTTGGAATATTTAGAATCCACCCGTGCTGTTGTAGCAGTATCCGAGATAGTGCTACTCCGACCTCCAACTGTTCCCTGGACTTTGCCCTTATCAGGAGATCGTCCAAGTAAGGGATAATTAAGACGCCTTTTCTTTGAAGAAGAATCATCATTTCGGCCATTACCTTGGTAAAGACCCGGGGTGCCGTGGACAATCCAAACGGCAGCGTCTGAAACTGATAGTGACAGTTCTGTACCACGAACCTGAAGTACCCTTAGTGAGAAGGGCAAATTTGGGACATGGAGGTAAGCATCCCTGATGTCCCGGGACACTATATAGTCCCCTTCTTCCTGGTTCGTTATCACTGCTCTGAGTGACTCCATCTTGATTTGAACCTTTGTAAGTGTTCAAATTTTTTTAGATTTAGAATAGGTCTCACCTAGCCTTCTGGCTTCAGTACCACAATATAGTGTGGAATAATACCCCTTTCCTTGTTGTAGGAGGGGTAATTTGATTATCACCTGCTGGGAATACAGCTTGTGAATTGTTTCCCATACTGCCTCCTTGTCGGAGGGAGACCTTGGTAAAGCAGACTTCAGGAGCCTGCGAGGGGGAAACGTCTCGACATTCCAATCTGTACCCCTGGGATACTACTTGTAGGATCCAGGGGTCCTGTACGGTCCCAGCGTCATGCTGAGAGCTTGGCAGAAGCGGTGGAAGGCTTCTGTTCCTGGGAATGGGCTGCCTGCTGCAGTCTTCTTCCCTTTCCTCTATCCCTGGGCAGATATGACTCTTATAGGGACGAAAGGACTGAAGCTGAAAAGACGGTGTCTTTTTCTGCAGAGATGTGACTTAGGGTAAAAACGGTGGATTTTCCAGCAGTTGCCGTGGCCACCAGGTCCGATGGACCGACCCCAAATAACTCCTCTTCCTTTATACGGCAATACACCTTTGTGCCGTTTGGAATCTGCATCACCTGACCACTGTCGTGTCCATAAACATCTTGTGGCAGATATGGACATCGCACTTACTCTTGATGCCAGAGTGCAAATGTCCCTCTGTGCATCTCGTATATATAGAAATGCATCCTTTAAATGCTCTATAGTCAATAAAATACTGTCCCTGTCAAGGGTATCAATATTTTTAGTCAGGGAATCCGACCAAGCCACCCCAGCTCTGCACATCCAGGCTGAGGCGATCGCTGGTCGCAGTATAACACCAGTATGTGTGTATATACTTTTTATGATATTTTCCAGCCTCCTGTCAGCTGGCTCCTTGAGGACGGCCCTATCTATAGACGGTACCGCCACTTGTTTTGATAAGCGTGTGAGCGCCTTATCCACCCTAAGGGGTGTTTCCCAACGCGCCCTAACTTCTGGCGGGAAAGGGTATACCGCCAATAATTTTCTATCGGGGGGAACCCACGCATCATCACACACTTCCTTTAATTTATCTGATTCAGGAAAAACTACAGGTAGTTTTTTCACATCCCACATAATACCCTCTTTTGTGGTACTTGTAGTATCAGAAATATGTAACACCTCCTTCATTGCCCTTAACATGTAACGTGTGGCCCTAAAGGGAAATACGTTTGTTTCTTCACCGTCGACACTGAAATCAGTGTCCGTGTCTGTGTCTGTCGACCGACTGAGGTAAAAGGACGTTTTAACGCCCCTGACGGTGTTTGAGACGCCTGGACAGGTACTAATTTGTTTGCCAGCCGTCTCATGTCGCCAACCGACCTTGCAGCGTGTTGACATTATCACGTAATTCCATAAATAAGCCATCCATTCCGGTGTCGACTCCCTAGAGAGTGACATCACCATTACAGGCAATTTGCTCCGCCTCCTCACCAACATCGTCCTCATACATGTCGACACACACATACCGACATATAGCACACACACACAGGGAATGCTCTGATAGAGGACAGGACCCCACTAGCCCCTTGGGGAGACAGAGGGAGAGTTTGCCAGCACACACTAAAGCGCTATATTTTACAGGGATAACCTTATAATAAGTGCTCCCTTATAGCTGCTTTTATAAAATCACAATTTCGCCAAATTTTGCCCCCCCTCTCTTGATTTAACCCTGTTTCTGTAGTGCAGTGCAGGGGAGAGCCTGGGAGCCTTCCTGACCAGCGGAACTGTGTGAGGAAATGGCGCTGTGTGCTGAGGAGATAGGCCCCGCCCCCTTTTCGGCGGGCTCGTCTCCCGCTTAAAAATGGATTCTGGCAGGGGTTAAATATCTCCATATAGCCCCGGAGGCTATATGTGAGGTATTTTTTGCCAAAAAAAGGATTTTCATTGCTGCCCAGGGCGCCCCCCCCCAGCGCCCTGCACCCTCAGTGACTGCCGTGTGAAGTGTGCTGAGAGCAATGGCGCACAGCTGCAGTGCTGTGCGCTACCTTAAGAAGACTGAGGAGTCTTCTGCCGCCGATTCTGGACCTTCTTCTCTTTTCAGCATCTGCAAGGGGGCCGGCGGCGAGGCTCCGGTGACCATCCAGGCTGTACCTGTGATCGTCCCTCTGGAGCTAATGTCCAGTAGCCAAAGAAGCCAATCCATCCTGCACGCAGGTGAGTTCACTTCTTCTCCCCTAAGTCCCTCGATGCAGTGATCCTGTTGCCAGCAGGACTCACTGTAAAATAAAAAACCTAAGCTAAACTTTTCTAAGCAGCTCTTTAGGAGAGCCACCTAGATTGCACCCTCCTCGGCCGGGCACAAAAACCTAACTGAGGCTTGGAGGAGGGTCATAGGGGGAGGAGCCAGTGCACACCACCTGATCCTAAAGCTTTACTTTTTGTGCCCTGTCTCCTGCGGAGCCGCTATTCCCCATGGTCCTTTCAGGAACCCCAGCATCCACTAGGACGATAGAGAAAATATTCTCCTACGTGTTTGAGAGGATATATAACACACTTTATTCAGGATTTTAGGATTATGACACCAATCCTTCTGATCACAGAAGGATAAAGTTATGTGAGAAATATATTCTTCCAAGTGATTTTCACCAAGCAAAAGTCTCGTAATTGTAAAGCTTAAAATGTCCAAATAAAGTAAATCAGTCCAATAAAAATGGAATAAGTCTCTTATCTGGTCTCCTCCTAAATGCTTGTAATAAGTCGTCCCCACCGTGTATGATTCTTTGTCAAGCTCCAAGAATCATACAAAAACCATCCATATGGAAAACCAGATAGGGACTTTTATGGGACAAAGCCGCCAATTCCGGCTTCAAAGGAAAGTCATGGGTCACGTGACGAAACTAGTTAGGCCACGCCTCCTGTCTGCACACCTGCCGAGGTATCCGATTTGAAAGCATTAGCGGGTTTGTTCTCCCCGCAAGCCGTCCCTCATCTCCACAGAGATCCCAGAATAGCCGCGGATCTGAATTCTCGAGCCGCCCGTATCAACATACGGCTCCCCGTCAGCCGGATAAACCAGCACACGGCATACACTTTACAGTGAATCCACGGCTCCCTCTCCCCTGCGGCATTCGCACAGTGGGCATTGCAGGACACATCGCCGAGGACGCTCGGCTTTGGACCAGCCCACCTAAGGAGAGGTAATTGAACAATAAATAACACTGGATCACTCCCCCAATTTATTATTATGGGATGTCTACTGCACTGATCATTCACTTCCAGTATTAACATTACGGCCATTACCATCTATTGCTTTCCAACAAACAGCTGGACTTTATTTCCTTTTGTGGACTTCCATATAGAGAACCGACACTATTTGGTGTCTGTTTAAACGGATAAACTTAGTCAAGGTGTGCCTTTTTATATCCAACAATTTTATGTCATCTTTTACTGCTATTTTATGCTTTTTCATTAATAAATCAATTTATATACATACATCGGTTCTCCTAAAATTGTACTGTCCTTTCCCTGATACTTTGCGCAGCTGATTTTGTCTGTTTCTATATTCTCCAACCAAACACCCACATAGTGTTTTTCAGCCGCGCATGTATCAGGGTAATTTGATTATTAGCCTCCTGCAATTGAGGCACTGTAGAAGCAGTCTTCTGTTTTTTCTGCCATTGCTGCTCTGCTCTTTGTCCCGCCCTGGCGGTTTACATGAGCAATTGCGGTGATGTTGTCTGACTGGATCAGAACCGGTAGGTCGCGAAGCAAGGTCTCCGCTTGACGAAGGGCGTTGTATATGGCCCTCAGTTCCAGGATGTTTATGTGAAGACAAGTCTCTTGACTTGACCAAAGACCTTGGAAGTTTCTTCCCTGTGTGACTGCTCCCCAACCTCGGAGGCTCGCGTCCGTGGTTACCAGAATCCAGTCCTGGATGCCGAACCTGCGACCCTCTAGAAGGTGAGCACTCTGCAGCCACCACAGGAGAGACACCCTGGCCCTGGGTGACAGGGTGATCAACTGATGAATCTGTAGATGTGACCCGGACCACTTGTCCAGTGGGTCCCATTGGAAGGTACTCGCATGGAACCTGCCGAAGGGAATGGCCTCGTAAGATGCCACCATCTTCCCCAGGACCCAAGTGCAGTGATGTACTGACACCTGTTTTGACTTCAATAGGTTCCTGACCAGAGTCATGAGTTCCTGGGCCTTTTCTATCGGAAGATAAACCCTTTTCTGGTCCGTATCCAGAATCATACCCAAGAAGGGTAGACGAGTTGTAGGAACCAACTGCGACTTCGGGATATTGAGAATCCAGCCGTGTTGCTGTAACACCTTTAGTGAAAGTGACACGCTGCTCAACAACTGCTCTCGCGATCTCGCCTTTATGAGGAGATCGTCCAAGTACGGGATAATTGTGAGACCCTGCTTTCGCACGAGTACCATAATTTCCGCCATTACCTTGGTGAAAATCCTCGGGGCCGTGGAAAGCCCAAACGGCAACGTCTGAAATTGGTAATGACAATCCTGCACCGCAAATCTTAGGAATGCCTGATGAGGTGGATATATGGGAACATGAAGGTATGCATCCTTTATGTCCAGGGATACCATAAAATCCCCCCCTTCCAGGCTGGCGATGACCACTCTGAGCGATTCCATCTTGAACTTGAACCTTTGCAAGTATAGATTTAAAATGGGTCTGACCGAACCGTCTGGTTTCGGGACTACAAACAGGGTTGAGTAATATCCCCTCCCTTGCTGAAGTAGGGGAACCTTGACCACCACCTGTTGAAGATTCAATTTGTGAATTGCATTTAACACTATCTCCCTTTCTGGGGGAGAAGTCGGTAGTGCCAATTTGAAAAACCGACGAGGAGGCACCTCTTCAAATTCCAGCTTGTAACCCTGGGAAACAATTTCTATTGCCCAGGGATCCACCTGTGAGAGAACCCAGATGTGAATGAAAAGTCGAAGACGTGCCCCCACTGGGGCGGACTCGCTTAGCGGAGCCCCAGCGTCATGCGGTGGATTTAGCAGAGGCCGGGGAGGACTTCTGTTCCTGGGAACTAGCTGTGGTTGGCAGCTTTTTCCCTCTGCCCTTATCTCTGGCAAGAAAGGACGCTCCTCGCACTCTCTTGTTTCTCTGTGACCGAAAGGACTGCATTTGATAATGTGGCGCTTTCTTAGGCTGTGAGGGAATATAAGGCAAAAAATTTGATTTACCTGCCGTAGCTGTGGAGACCAGGTCCGAGAGACCTTCCCCAAACAATTCCTCACCCCTGTAAGGTAAAACCTCCATGTGTCTTTTTGAGTCGGCATCACCTGTCCATTGCCGGGTCCATAGGACTCATCTAGCAGCAATCGACATAGAGTTGACTCTAGAACCCAGTAGGCCAATGTCTCTTTGAGCATCTCTCATATATAAGACAGCATCTTCAATATGACCTAGGGTCATTAAAATGGTATCCTTATCCAGGGTATCAATTTCCGTCAATAAGGTATCAGTCCACGCTGCTACAGCGCTACAAACCCAAGCCGACGCTATCGCCGGTCTGAGTAAGGTAACCAGAATGTGTGTAAATGGACTTTAAGGTCGCCTCCTGCTTGCGGTCAGCAGGATCCCTGAGGGTAGCCGTATCTTGAGATGGCAGCGCTACCTTTTTGGATAAGCGTGTCAACGCTTTGTCCACGCGTGGTGAGGATTCCCACCGTAACCTGTCCTTAGCTGGGAAAGGATGCGCCATAAGAATCCTTTTGGGAATCTGCAGTTTCTTGTCTGGAGATTCCCAAGCCTTTTCAAATAACTCGTTCAGCTCGTGAGATGGGGGAAAAGTTACCTCAGGCTTCTTTCCCTTATACATGTGTACCCTCGTGTCAGGGACAGGGGGTTTCTCTGTGATATGCAAAACATCTTTTACGGCAATAATCATATATTGAATATTTTTAGCCAGTTTTGGCTGTAACTTTGCATCATCGTAGTCGACACTGGAGTCAGAATTCGTGTCGGTATTAGTGTCTACTAGTTGGGATAGTGGGCGCTTATGAGACCCCAAAAGTCCCTGTGACAGAGGGGCAGGCTGGGGTTGACTCCCTGCATACTCTCTCGCCTCAGCTTTATCCAACCTTTTGTGTAATAAATTTACATTAGCACTTAAAACATTCCACATATCCACCCAGTCAGGTGTCGGTGTTGCCGACGGAGACACTCCACTCATTTGCTCCACCGCCTCCCTAGGAGAGCCTTCTACTTCAGACATGCCGACACACCACACACTCAGGGAATCCTCTTATCTAAAGACAGTTCCCCCACAAGGCCCTTTGGAGAGACAGAGAGAGAGTATGTCAGCACACACCCAGCGCCAATGACCCAGGAAAAAACACACAATATGTTTGCCCAGACAGCGCTTTTTGTATATGCAAAATACTTTCTTTACAGAAAACTCAGGAGAGCTCCTGTAATGCACCCAGTCAGGGCCGGTTCTACCCCTTGTGGCGCCCAGTGCGAGAGTTACCACTGGCGCCCCCCCCCCCCCCCCCCGTGGCAAAACAGTTAGTGTGCGGGGGCGTGGCTTCATAGGGGAGGGCGTGGCCACTTATGCTCCCAGTAGCTGTGCCCCCCAGTTGATTTGCCCCTGTAGATATGCCCCCAGTAGTTGTGCCCCATCTTTATTTGCTCCCAGTATTTGTGCCTCCTCTTTATTTGCCCCCAGTAGTTGTGCCCCCTCTTTATTTGCGTCTCCTCTTTATTTTGCCCCCAGTAGTTGTGCCCCCTCTTTATGTGCCCCCAGTATTTGTGCCTCCTCTTTAATTGCCCCCAGTTGTTGTGCCCCCTCTTTATTTGCCCCCTGTCGCTGTGCCCCCCCGCTTACAAACACACACACACAAAATAATAAAAACAATACTTACCACTGCCCCGCTCCTGCTTCTTCTGCTGCTGCTGCTCCGTCAGTCTGGCCGCCCGCTCCTCTCTATGGGAGAGACGTCAATGACGTCTCTCCCATAGCGCCGCACAGACACTAGAGGTCAATAACGACCTCTAGTGTTTGTGCCTGGAGCCGGCTGCAGGGGACGCCCACACAGCCCACGGCGTCTGCTGCAGCCGTGTAGCGGGGAGCGGAGTGCGGGCAGGCGGCGGTGCCTGCGGGGTGACTGCGGCCGCGCCCCCAGGCCGCAGCGCCCCGGGCAAAGGCACTGCTTGCCCGCACCAAGGACCGCTCCTGCACCCAGTCTCCTCTGGGCACAGTAATAAACGGAGGTCTGAAGGAGGGGCATAGAGGGAGGAGCCAGTGCACACCCATTCCTAAAGTTCTTTCTTAAAGTGCCCATGTCTCCTGCGGAGCCCGTTTATCCCCATGGTCCTTACGGAGTCCCCAGCATCCTCTAGGACGTAAGTGATTATATATATATATATATATATATATATATATATACACACACACACACACATATATATGTAAATAATATTGTCAGCCTTACTTTTACTTTTTATTGTTCTGGCTCTCCAAGCAGCACACGCACCCAAACACCGCTGGATCCTGGCTCCAGAATCCACATGCTGCCTTCCCTGCAGCCTGCGCGCTCAGCCAATAACTGAGCGGCAGGCTGCTTCATTGATACATTATTGGACAGCTGAGCCGTCGCTCAGCTGTCCCGTCTGTGGCTGTGCTCTCTGCTGCCTGCGGCTAGCTGGCCGCTTTTGCAGTGGGGATGGGAGCGCAAACCACCCGCCCACCCCTTAATCTGGCACTGTAGGGAAGGCAGCTTCAGCGCTGCCCGCCGTGTAAAATAATAGTACAGCAGCGCGGGTAGCGCTGAAGCTGGCCGCTGTGTTGGCGCCTCTCTGGTGTTTTGGGGGGAGCGAGCTGCCCCCTTGCCCCCCCCATTCCGACGCACGTAGGAGAATATTTTTCTTTATTTGGAGAGAATTGTTTGGAAGAAAGCATCTTTCATATGATTAGAAAGATTGGTTTATGATTTGATAACACTGAATAAGGTGTGCTATATACCCTTTCTAGTGCGCAGGAACTTTTTTTGTTATTGGCATTGTTTTTTGTGATTGGTGTAGTCACTTGTAGTTCCAGCAGCCGGTTCACTAGCAAGGAGCGCAGGTGGTATTTTCGTTTTTTCCATGAATAAACACAGACCCGTCATTTACGAGAAATAAAAAGAACAAGTATAAAATGAACAAGAAGAAATCAAGAAAAGAAAGAGAGAGAAAGGGAAGAAAGATAAATCCTGATCCAAAACTTACAAGCGAGCGGGAGAGAGAAAAGACAAAAAAAAAAAAAAAGAGGGAAAACAATCTATATGGTAGAATCTAGGATATGGAATGGAATGCCCTGCCAGGGATGCTCAGGGTGATTGGCGGCAGTTATTAGTGAGGATCTCCCGATATACAGAAGAGTCTTTAAATGTCATCCACCGGGACCAAGTATCTCTAAAACGGTCATAACCATTGTCTATAGAGGACAAGACATCGTCCATGTCCATATAAAAAGCAATCCTACGAAACCAGTCCAACACTGTTGGAGGAGAGGGTGAGCGCCAAAGAACTGGGACGACCGCCTGCGCCGCGGTATTTAGGTGGCATAACAAGGAGTGCTTATAGCTTGAGATAGAACCAGAAGAGAGGTGAAAAAGCCAAAACAGCAGATCAACAGGAACATCCCCTCCTATTATTATAGCTGACAGGGAAAGGACTTCCCTCCAAAAGGGTTGAATAGCGGGACAAAGCCACCAAATGTGGAACGGGTGACCGACATCATTAGAGCAGCGCCAGCAGATGTTAGGGATACCCAAACCCATTTTGGAGAGAGTATCAGGGTATCTATACCACCTGGAGATTAGCTTATATTGAGTCTCAATAACTAACATGCTAACAGAGCAGACGTGTGTCAACATAAAAATCTTGCTCCACTGGTCATCGTCTAGGTCAGCACCCATTTCTTTATTCCACACCTGGGTAAAAGGCAGAAGGGGTATGCTGGATTCTGTAAGTAAAATGGTATAGATCTTGGAGATGGAATGGGCAGGGATCTCTGAGCTGGCACATAATCGTTCAAAAGGTGTCAAAACAGAGTTCCAAGCTCTTAAGGGGCCTAACAATTGCAGAAAGTGGCGAACCTGTAGGTAACGCCAAAAGCCTCCCTGAGTCAGTCCCCACCTAGTTTGTAGGTCAGAGAAAGAGACAATGCCGTCCCCACTCACCAGCTGTCCAACACGGTAAAGGCCCCTGGCGTACCAGGAACGGAAAGCCGCCAAATTTAAGCCCGGGGAGAAACGGGGGTTAAGCAAAAAGGAGAGATAGGAGGATTGTAAGGAGGAGACCGACGGCAGTTTCCTGACCTTTTTCCAGCACAACAGGGTCGGGCCAATAGTGAGATGAGGGGGGCTAGGGAGGGAGGGGAGCCATGGGGCAATATCTAGGGGGATCGACAAAGAGTGTTTTTCTATCTGAATCCACTGTTTGGGCAAATCCGGTCTGGACCATTCCACGATCCTACTCAGGTGGCAAGCATGGTAATACCCCTGGATGTCTGGAAGACCGATCCCGCCTTTATCTTTCTGTCTGAACATCAGGCTGAGCCTCAGTCGTGGGCGCTGCTCCCCCCCTCCCCCCCAAAGGAAGTCTCTGAATAGCGATTGGATATCCTGAAACCACTTTTGAGGTATTTTGATAGGGAGAGTCTGTAGAAAATAGAGAATCTTGGGAAGATAATTCATTTTGAGAATACCCATTCTCCCAAACCAAGAAAACGGTCTTGACTTCCATGCTTGGGGGTCAGATCGTAGCCTAGTCAATAATGGGGCAAAATTAAAATCGAAGATGCATGAAAGATCTCTAGGAAGAGTAACAGCTAGGTATTTGAGGCGGGAAGAGTCCCATGAGAAAGGAAACTTCGTTTTAAGACCCGCCACCATTGCAGGCTGGGACGTTATATTTAAGGCAACTGACTTGGAATAATTTATTTTAAAGTTTGTGAGGTCCCCGAAAACTTTAAACGCCTCCATCAAGTTTGGAAGGGAGATCACGGAGTTCGTAAGAGTGGCCAGTAGATCGGCGAACAGGGCAAGTTTGTACTCAACACCACCCAAGTAGATACCGGTAATGTTAGGATTAAGCCTGATTGCCGTCGCAAGGCCCTCCATACAAAGAACAAATATTAGTGGTGATAGTGGGCACCCCTGACGGGTACCATTATGGATATTGAAGGAGTGTGATAAAGAGCCATTAATGCTAATCCTAGCCATCGGGAAAGAGTATAAAGCCAGGATACGTTGAAGGCACAAAGGACCCAGTCCCATGTGACCAAGCAACCCAGCCATGAAACCCCAGTCAACCCTGTCAAAGGCCTTCTTGGCATCAGTAGATAACAAAATAGCTGGATAGGGCGAGGAGGAAATGTGGTGAATGAGAGCTATAATCTTAGTGGTGTTGTCCTTTGCCTCACGGCCAGGGACAAAACCCACCTGGTCGGGATGTATGAGAGATGGCAAAAGGTGTTTTAATCTATTCGCAAGAAGATTTGCATAGAGCTTAATATCAGTGTTGAGGAGGGAAATAGGCCAGTAGCTAGGGCACAGGGAGGGGTCCTTGCCAGGCTTGGGGATGACAGTGATATGGGCCTCCAGAGATTGGCGAGAAAAGGACGCCTTATCCGAAACAGTATTGCAGGCCTCTAGTAACAAGGGGAGCAGTCCGTCTCTGAAGGTTTTATAATAGGTAATCGTGAAGCCGTCAGGACCCAGGCTCTTCCCGGATGGGGTAGATTTGAGGGCCTCCTCAAGTTCCAAAGAGGAAAAAGGTCTCTCAAGTGCCTCGCAAGCATCCGACGTGAGTCTGGGGAAACCGATATTCATAAGGTAAGAGCGGGCAGCCCCCCGCCTTAAGTCAGAGTTCGAGAGGTCCACAGGGGAAGGCAGATTGTATAGCGAGGAGTAATAGGAACAGAACGCTGCAGCTATCTCGTCTGTATTATGCACAGTAGAGCCTTGGTCGGTCTTAATGGAGGAAATGTAGGAAAGAGCCCGCTGTGAGCGCAAGGCCCTGGCAAACATCTTGCCAGGTTTGTTCCCCCATCTATTATATTTGTTGCAACATTTCCGAAAAGCAAATTTTACTTTATCTAGGAGCAGTTTGTTGAGCGACGAGCGAGCCGTCACGAGATCCGCGTAGACGTCAGGTGAGATGGAATTTTTCGGAGAGGTTTCCAAAAGTTTCATTGTTTGTAGAAGACCATCAATTCGACCCTGTCTCTGTTTCTTAAGGTAGGACCCCAGTTGAATACATTTGCTGCACACCACGCATTTGTGGGCTTCCCAGGTAGTAAGGCTAGAGACCTCGGGGGAGATGTTGGTTTCAACATACCGGTCTATGGTATCTTCTATTTGAGATTTGCAGTAAGAATCATAAAGGAGAGACTCATTAAATCGCCATGAGCGGAGAGAGGGACAGGAGGGACCAAACGTCAGATCAAGCCTGATGGGCGCATGGTCCAACCAAGTCGCCGGGCCTATGGATGCATCGCATATATACTGAAGGTGGCAATGATCTACTAGAATATAATCAATCCTCGAGTAGGAACGATGAGGGACAGAATAATGCGTAAAATCTCGGTCAGTTGGATGAATATTCTCCAAACGTCGGACAGCAGGTGAGTGTGCAACAGGCGCCTCAGTCGTCTCGACCGATGGGTCGAAATGGAGGAGGGACCAGAGGAGACGTCAAGTTGAGGGTCAAGTGCCCAATTAAAATCACCTCCCACTATCAGAACACCCTGCTTAAGGAAGTCAATCCTATCAAAAACCCATTCCAAAAACAGCAGCTGCCCCGCGTTAGGGGCGTAAATATTTACAATGGTAAAAGTAGTATTGAATATGGTGCAAATCAATAAAAGGCATCTCCCCTTCTCCAAACAGTGGACTGCGCTTACAGAAACGGGCAAGTGAGCAGCGAACAGTATCGCCACCCCCGCCAGTAGTTGGAGGGGAAAAAAATCTATTTTTCAGTTGAGGCGGGGATGGGGAGTGGCGAAAGTGCATCTCCTGGACAAGTACTATACCTTCCCTGTCAGCTCGGAAGGAGCGGAGAGCCTGGGACCTTTTTTCGGGGACGTTGAGACCCCTTGCATTAAGTCTAATTAATCTAAGTGTACAGGCCATAGGGGCAGTTTAGTGGCAAAATCTAGCAATGGTAGGGATCGGACCAGGAGGACAGACAGGGAAATAGGGGTAGGAGGCCAGGAGGAGATGTGGGGAAAAAACAGACTGACTGAGAAAGAAAGAGAGAAAGAACAGAATAATAGAACCGAAAAAGAAACGGAAAAGCCTCAAAGTCAAGGCGAGAAAAAAACCGCCTCCGGACAAAAAAGGAAACAGTGAAGTTCCCATGTCTCGGAGATCCAAAATTAGGCGGTGGAGGGCACATAGGCCCGAGTGGAATCCTCAGCGGAGGACTTCTTTTTAGCATGTGAAACCTGTTGCCATCTTGGTTTTTTAGCAGAGGAAGAGGCAGGAGGAGCTGGATCAAGCAAATGGAATGCCTGCCAATCAGGAAGGGCAATGGCCTCCAGACCCAGCGAAGAGCAGAAGGCAGGGAGATCCGATGGGGTGTGAAGAGAGAGAAACTTGCCAGCATGCATGACTTGAATGGAAAATGGAAATCCCCATCTGTATTTCAAATTAGCTTTCCATAACGCTTCCGTCAGGGGCTTCACCAGTCTCCGCTGCTGAAGTGTTCTCCACGAAAGATCCTGAAATATCTGTATTCGAACACCATTGAACTCCACTCCCTCCAACTCCCGGATCTTGCAGAGGATCGCCTCCCATTGCGAGAAGTAGTGGAGCCTGCATATGACATCCCTCTGGCGGTCAGAAGCAGATCCTTTAGGTCGAAGCGACCGATGCACCCGGTCAAACATAATGTAATCATTAGGGTCAAGACTCAGAAGTTCTCCGAATATTTTATTAAGAGCATCAATGAGACCCGTCGGTGGAACTGATTCGGGAAAACCACGGACACGGATGTTGTTCCGACGTCCCCTGTTGTCCAAATCTTCCAGCTTACTTTGGATAGCCGACATGTCGGAAGCCTGTTGAGAAATGACTTCGTGGAGATGCGCGATTTAGTCATCCAAGGACTCCTTCTCCTTCGCCAATACCACCACTCTGGACCCCAAATGCTTAATATCAGATTGTACCGAGGTAATCTGGGTCTGAAGCGAGTCCTGCAGGCGAGACTCGAGTGCCTGCATATCTTGCTTGGTGGGCAAAGAGCAGATGTGTGTCAGGACCTCTCCAATTTCACTGCGTAGTTGGGACATTTGGGTCTGAAGGTCCCCAGAAGGAGGAGAGTGAGCCATAACGGGCGAGGGAGGTGTGTCGGCCTCCAAGGCAGATGGAGAAGAGTCTCGTAGTTATGTGGCAGGGAGAAATGAGCGGAGAGTAGATCTAGGTGGAACAACACGTTTAGGACCCTTCCCTTGCGAACTCCTCCTGCCCCTACCCATTAGAAGAGCAGAGAGGGCGAAAATATGTTGGTATTCATCACTAAAACTTATATGAGGGGTCGGGGAACATGGCCCCCGTCAGCGACTCGGCATAGCGACCAGGACAGCGTCACATGGAGGGCCTTAAACTTGGGTCATCTCCACCCAGCGAACAACAGACAAGGCACACCAGGATATAAAAGTCCCGCAAGGGGTGAGGAACACTAAAGCAAGCAAGAGGCGGACCAGAGAGATAGGTCAGAGGGGGTTCCGGTAGTGCGGTAGGGTCAGGCCTGAGGGCACATCCGAGATCGGTACAGGAACCCCAAACCTGGGCAGAGAGCAGCCAAATGTATACTGGAGGGAGTATACAGAAGCAAGGAGCAACTTGGGGGAAGCAGGTGACCCCAGAAAAATTGTGGCTAGGCTAGGAACCTCTCATTACAACACCAGGTCCAGCCCACATTGATGTTGACTCCCTCATGAAATGTAGGGGAGAGATGGGAGCACAATACCTCCGGGGGCGGGGGGGGGTCAATAATCCACCATGCAGCAATCCCCTATACTATGTGGAAGCTCCAGAGGGTGGGTGAAGAGCCTGCCTGGCTAGTCTGCACTGGGGAGTCACATTCATGGTGGACACCCGCCGCCGCCGCCACAGAGAGGGGTCGCAGGAGAGAAGAGGGACGGGCGTGTACCTGGTGGCTCAAGAGACAGCGTCTCTGAGAAGGCGCTGTGCGTCCGGTCCGAGCGCAGCCTCTTCAGCGACAACCCGCAGACACGGCCCGAGGCGGCGAGCGGAAGTCCCCCTAGCCGCGCGGGCAAGCGGCGGCTTCTACGGCTGTCCCGGCAGTGATCACAGGCAGGTCGCGTGAGGGAGGGCACGGTCCGGAGAGCGGGATCGTAGCGGGCCGCGTCACGTCAGTCGGGCCAGAGGACCGGGGTTCAGTGAGGAACTTAGTCCACGGTTTGTGGGAGAAGGGTGGGCCGCAACCCGCAGAGAGGCAGGAGGCCTCTCCCGGCTCGGCGAGCCATCACTCCGGTAAGACAGTGAAAGCAGCGGGACAATAAGGTGCTGACAGGGCGGCTTTGGGTGCAGCAGGAAGGCTTATATCTGCCCAAAAAGCCTTTCCTAACCAGAGCTCCTGTAAGGCACGTCTGGTCCCGATGGCCGCCAAGCCACGCCCCCCGCCTCTAACAATTTTAAGCAAAACGCAGTTGCAGAATTCAATATTATTGCCCAGTTAACCCCTTTGCTGCAAAGGACAAATCCCACTTGACCTCTAAAGCCACGGTCTGCATAATAACACAACACAAAATTACCGTTGTTGTCTGAACCATTGAAGATCTCCCCCTCTGTGAAGCATAGGAAGACATGGGTACCCTTGTTGACGGCAGTCCCTGATACAAAGTATTTCCAGGTGATTAATGGACATGCAGCAGCAAATTTGTTAGCAGTTGGGCAAAACCATGTGCACTGCAGGGGGGGGGGGGGGCAGATATAACATTTGCAGAGAGAGTTAGATTTGGGTGGGTTATTTTGGATTCTGTGCAGGGTAAACACTGGCTGCTTTATTTTTACACTGCAATTTAGATTTCAGTTTGAACACACCCCACCCACATCTAACTCTCTCTGCACATGTTATATCTGCCTCCCCTGCAGTGCACATGGTTTTGCCCAACTGGTAACAAATTTGCTGCTGCAATCAACTCTGAATTAGGCCCATAATCCCTACACTACAGAAATAAAACATGGGAGCTCAAGGATGGGGAACACTAGTTTCTATAAATTCAAGGGCATCTCAACATATGAAAGAAGGGATGCGAAAAAAGTTCATGCATAGCATTGTTGAAAAAGACCTCCACGTGGGGCGTGGCCTAACCGTGTAGTGGGGAAGACGTGTCCCTCCTGTGGTCCTGCACCAGACGCACTAAAAGTTATATTTTAGACCGGTTTGGGGGCTCCCCCTGCTGCTGCACCCACCTGTTCTCTTCACTCCCCAGATGCCATCCCGGGCAGCGCCGCGGAGCCGGGGTACACACTAGGTGGGCCGGCGGGTTGTGGCCTGCACGTACTTCTAGGCCGGGACCTGGATTTCGGTCCGGCACCCGAAGGACGATCGGAGAGAGGGAGACCTCTCCGCCGAGACGCCTGCCGCTCGCTGAAGCCGCCGCTCCTACAGACATCGGAGGACGGGGGGACCGCACCGCCGGGACACCTGCCGCTCGCCGCAGCTCCTGCACCTTCTCCCGGCGTCTGCCCTGTGCCTGAGGTGGGTCTCTGCTCCGGCTCCCTGCGCTGCGGCGGCCATCTTAAAGCTCCCTTCCCTGCATGGGGACGCATCCGTTCAGCTTAATCTCTCCGCCCGCTTCACCTGGCCTCCACGCCCGCTTAGCCTGGCAACGGCTCACAGTGTCCCCCTGCATCTACATTTACTGCTGGAGATATTTAGGCTGCTGGGGTGCACCCCTTTGGCGCTGCTGCCCTCTTTGTGCCCCTCACCTTTCGGCTATCACTGGGTGCTTTCTGGACTGCCCGGCTGACGTGTTGGTCACTGTGGTCCTGGGTCCCCATATCACCTGGCCCACTGGAACTTTGGGAGCAGTATTACCTGGATGGCAAGGCATATGGGTGATATTAATGATAACCTCTGGGCTGGAATTAATGTTAGAGCTCCCTCCTGTGGCTCTTTTAGCTCATTGCACCTTCATCGTCTTAACTTCCTATACAATCTGGTCTCGGGGGGCCTCTCGCAGCTGCGACGGTCTCCGGATGAATAATACCCCATGGTCGGCCTGACCGCCCCATAACTCACCTCTGTCATTTCCCGCTCTCTACTCCTCCGCTCCTTCCACCTCAGAATTGCAACTTTACTGGAGAAGATAAACCACTCCCTTGCTTGCGTTATGTCACAAAGGAACAAGGCGGCTCCTCAGGCCTCCGCAAACTTCTTCAGCAGCAGGGCTAAGGGCCCCCAGAGCATGGCGCACTCCCCGGAGTCTCCATCGTCCCCACGTTCTTCGGAGATGGGTATTGACCCTCAAATACAGGCAGTGATGTCTAGCCTTTTGGACGGCATGCAAACAGCCTTTAAACAAGAGCTGTCCAAAGCTGTTGCGGACTTCAAAATGGAGATTGCCTCGCTGAGAAATCGCACGGATGCTCTGGAGACGAAGACGGACAACTTATGTCGCTCGCAACAGCGTCTAGACCACGAACTCTCGAGGCTCCATGCTGAAGTTGAGACCCTGAAGGAACACCAAGAGGACCAAGAGAATCGATCCCGACGCAATAACCTGCGCATACGTAATGTGGCGGAATCAGTCCAGAGTTCTACGTTGCCTTCCTTCTTGAAAGACCTCTTCCAGCATCTGGTCCCAGACTTGTCTGATGACGACTGCCTCTTCGATAGGGCACACAGGGCCCTACGGGCCAAACCCTCCACTTCGCAGCCCCCTCGGGACATCATAGCCCATCTCCATTATTACCGCTCGAAGGAAAAAATAATTGCTGCCGTCCAGGATTCCTCTGATATAGCCTTCCAGGGCATGCAATTGCAGATCTACCAGGACCTGGCGCCCTCGACAATCCAGAAACAACGGGACCTCCAACCGATTACCAGAATTTTGCGCCAACGCCAGATTCGATATCGTTGGGGACTCCCCTTTCAGTTGCAGCTTTCTTTTAACGGCACCAACCATGCATTCAAGACCTTGGCACAAGGGCAGGAACTGCTTCGCAAGCTTGATCTTCTACCGGAAACGTCGCCCTCATCTGTCGACCCCTTCTGCTTCGCCGAAGTCTCAACGGCCCCGTCCGCCTCAGCCGGAATGGTCGAGAGTGTCTCGTCATAGGGGTGAAGATGATGCTCCTCCCTGATTGCCTGCCCTCTTTTCTTCTATAGGTTTCACTGTGCCATTGCATCAGTTTGCTGGAGGTCCCCCATGGACTGGACTGCATGTCCCTAGTTCTCTGGACCCCCTTCGTCCCTTTATATATGTTGATTTGATGTTATGCTCTTAATGCTTTGTTCTCAATGTAAAACAGTTTCTTTGGGTTCTGCGGGTCCCTCGCGGTGCTGGTTGACCTGGTCCCGGCTCCGTGGACCCCCTTAGTTTATGTTAGGCACTTTCTATGTTTATTCTTTAGATGTTCCATTTGTTATGTCTCCTAAAGTAAATTCTGCCCTCAGGTTTATGGTCACAAGATGACCGGTCGTTTTGCGGTTTGGTCCGATGATGCTCAACCTACTGTATGGACCATATGCTGTATTATTCCCTTTTGATGTTCCCCTCCCCCCCCCCCTTCCTTCCCAATTCTCCCCCCCCCCCTTTTTTTTTTTCCTCCCCCCGTCCCTCCCTTCCTGACACAGGTTTTATCTTTGTGATGTATGATTTCTTTGGCCTAGGCCACTCTGTTCTCGGTCAGGCCGCTCAGCCTGATATGGTTGTTCGTGCCACCACCCCCATGCTCCCTGCTTTGACTACGTTATCGACTATATTTTTCCTATGTTTGGCGGTCCTGTTACGGGCCCCATCGCTACAGGGTTCCTGCCCGAATGGGCTTTCTTTTTTCTTTTCTTGCTCTTCTTTACTTTCCTTCTGTGGCCTCTTTTTCCTTTTCCCCTTTCTCCCCTTGTCCTTGTGGTGGGTTATGGGTATCCACTCCACTTGCCTTTATTTTTTTATGGGTTGTTGGGACCCGGGAGGCCTCTGTTTTTGTACCCCCTTTTCTATGGCTCTCAATGAGATGTTGTTACCCGAGTCACCATGCCCCTAAAGATATTATCCGTTAACGTAAACGGCCTTAACTCCCCCAAAAAACGGACGGTGCTTTTGGGCGCCTGTAGACGTGAGAAAGCTGACGTAGTTTTTCTTCAAGAAACCCACCTTACGGGCTCCCACACGCAACTCCGCGGTAGGCAATTACACAAACTTTCTTTGCTTCGGCGGACTGTAAAAAATGGGGGGTAGCAATTTTAATTAATCGTCACATTCCATTTACTCTTAGCAAAACTGTGGCGGATCCGGACGGTCGGTACTTGATGGTTATTGGTACCCTCCGTTCTGAAGTCCTGACACTTATTTCGGTATATGCTCCAAACCAGGATCAACCTCAGTTCTTCCACTCCCTTTTCAGTCACATTGGCAAGGTTGCACAGGGCCACATTGTATTGGGTGGGGACTTTAACACTGTTCTTGACCCTATCTTAGATAGGACTGGTCCCCCTCTTGCCTTAAGTTTCATGATCTACGGAGACTCATGGCGTCTCTGCCACTCTATGGCCAGAGACTACACCCACTACTCAGCCCCACATCTGCACTACACCCGGATTGATATGTTACACATTTCGTCCTCCATTGCCTCTAGAATTACTGACGCGGGAATAACCCCTTTCACTTGGACTGACCATTCTGGTGTTTATGTCCTCTTGGATCTATACCACGCCGCCCTCGCTGCTCGCAAATGGCGATTCGATGAATCCCTGCTGCTTAACCCGTCAGTCTCAACAGACATACAAATGGCGATAGAACAATATTTTACTGAAAATACCACGCCTGATGTCTCTGTTAGTATAATTTGGGAGGCTCATAAGGCCACCTTGAGGGGTCTCCTTATGGCACGGACCTCTTCGCTCCGCAAGAAGGCGACGCAGGAGATACACTCGTTAGAATCTCAAATAGCTGCCCTAGCCACGCAGCATAAACTAAATCCCTGCTCCGCTTTACTTGCACAAATCACTAATTTACAAGGCCAACTAAACGCACTATTGTCCCGTCGTGCGGATCTCATTTTGCGAAAGTTAAATCAGAAATTCTACGACAAGGCGGACAAATCAGATTCCCTGCTGGGGAATAAATTGCGACATAAACGGGCGAATGGCGCAATCGACAAACTGTATTCCCGGACTCTGGGTGAACTTGCGTACGACCCTAAACTAATGGTTGAAGAATTCAGAGATTACTATAGCTCTCTTTATAACCTGCCGACCCCGGCACACTCCCCTTCCCTAGATCCGGAGAGGTTACGTTCTTACCTGTCCTCGACCCCCTTACCAAGCATCTCCACAGTCCAATTTGACACACTGAATCGGGATATCTCAGTAGAGGAGACGTTGACAACTCTGAAATCCATACGGTCCTCAGCCGCCCCCGGCCCTGACGGCTTCACGGCACACTATTATAAACACTTTGCCAAAGTATTAGCCCCTCACCTTACCGCTCTCTCAGATTTTGGGGGGCGCATCCTTTGCTCCGGCAACTACTCAAGCTGATATTGTGGTAATCCCGAATCCTGACAGAGACCCCACCCAGTGCGGCAATTACAGGCCCATCTCATTGCTCAATGTCGATCTGAAAATTTATGCAAAAATGTTAGCCTTGCGATTGGCCCCTCTCCTCTCTCTGCTGGTACATCCCGATCAGGTAGGATTTATCCCAGGCCGACAGGCCTCCGATAACACCAGAAGGGCCATTGATATTATCCTTTCCATCCATCACCAAGTCCTCTTCCCTGTTACTAGCCCTGGACGCGGAGAAGGCGTTTGATCGCATTTCGTGGCCTTTCGCTTTCTCTGTTCTCCAACGCATGGGCTTTTCGGGTAAATTTTATGATGGTGTCTCGGCATTGTATCGCAACTCCTCTGCACGGGTCTCTGTCAATGGGGTCACATCTTCATGTTTTGAGATACTTAATGGGTGTCCGCTCTCGCCCTTGATTTTCGCTCTCATCGTGGAGCCTTTAGCGGCCAGGGTTCGTCTTAATTCGAATATTACAGGGATTCAAGTTGGCCAAAAGGAACATAAAATTGCACCTTATGCCGACGATGTATTAGTTTCTCTCTCAAACCCGACATCGTCACTCTCTCCTCTCCTCTCTGAGATTGACCTCTACTCACAACACTCGGGATATAAGATTAACGCCACTAAAACAGAAGTACTCGACTTTTATATTACTCCTGCATCTAGGTCACACCTTGAATCAATATTCCCGTTTTCCTGGCATAACCGAAAACTCAAATACCTCGGTATTTACTTAACCCACAGACACCATCAACCTTTTCAAGCGAACTTTCCACGTCTTTTGGATCGGATTCGCTCGGATCTCCAAACTTGGTCCTCCTATCTCATTTAATGGATTGGACGGGCCAACTCTGTAAAGATGAATATTCTTCCGAGACTTATTTATCTTTTCCAAACGCTTCCGATCTATGTCCCTCCCTATGACTTTAAATTCCTGCAGCATCAAACTTCCCGTTTTGTATGGGCCAATAAACACCCTAGAATTAAACTTTCACTGTTACAATGGCCTTCCTGGGGTGGAGGCTTAGGTATACCCAATTTTTTTTTTTTTTTAATTGTTTATTTTAATTTTCAGGGTATAAACTTTACAGGTTACAAACATTACTGCAGCCTTCCCCCTTATATGGGATGGGCTGTTCTGTCTAACATAACATTACCGATAACAGATATATAACCTTAAAATAAGGAACATGTGGTTCCCACAATGCAAAGAAACAGCAAAGAGTTATGTCTCAGGGTAGACAGAGACTATTCAGATGGGTGGGAACCGACACACAGGTTCGTAGTTATGACTGTAGGAGGGTAGAGACTAAAGAGATAGAACCTGAGAGGCGAGAAAAAGAGACAGGGGAGATGGGAAGGGAATAGAGTAGGAGGAGAGGTGGCAGGGTTAGGGAAATGCCGCTGGTACGCCCCCGTTTTGCGTTGGTACGCGCATGGCGCTAGTACTAAATGGAAAGTGCTACTCGGGGAACACGAAAAGGATATGTTGAGGATATCCTCTGAGCTACTTGTCGGGCTAGGAGAGTACAGGGGTCATAATAGTATGGCCGTCGAGCTCCCGGGGGGTCGAGCTCCGTGTGCGGGGGCCTGTGAGTCAAACCAGAGTTCCCATACTTGAAGGAACTGAAAAGATCTGTTATGGAGGTATGCAGTGATTTTTTCCATGCTTGCGAAGTACCATATTTTGTTGATGACCTGTTGTATAGGGGGGGACTCCCTCTTTTTCCAGTTTAGGGCAATTGCGCATCTAGCCGCGTTCAAGATCTGTGTCAGTAATTTACCGGAGTTCGGAGGTGCATTGGCAGTGGGGAGGCCTAGCAGAAAGGACCAAGGATCTTTGTATATCCGGGTCTGGAGCACTGTACTCAACAAGTGGGCGACTGAGTCCCAGAATAGCTCGATTTTAGGGCATGTCCACCATATATGGAGGAAAGAGCCGTGTCCGCCGCATCCTCTCCAGCACAATGGCTGGGAGGAGGGGAACATTTTGTGAAGTCTAGAGGGGACTAGATACCACCTATATAAGATTTTATATGCGTTTTCCTTAACTAGGGTTGAAATCGAGGATTTCGCGGCAGCCGCAAAGACATCTGACCAATCATAGTCATCTGGTATCGGGCCAAGGTCCTGTTCCCACTTGAGTATAAAGGCCGGGGTCGTTTTCCTATCCCCTACCTGGAGAAGGTAATACAGTTAGGTATACCCAATTTTAAATACTATTACCATGCAGCTCAGATGGCATCCTGTGTTCAGTGGTGTGGCTCGGGGGCGGACAAGGTATGGATGGCTATCGAAGCTGGCGACTTGGGACTCTCCACACTTTCTTCCCTGTTGTGGCTCCCGAGAGCTGCCCGCCCCCGTGCCACCTCATCTCACCCAGTGGTGGCCCGTTCTTTATACATTTGGGACCTTGTTGTGAGGAAAAATCAGTTGGCCCCTAACCCATCCCCCCTCATACCCGTTCCATAATCCTGCCTTCCCTCCGGGAATGGTTAAATCTGCTTTCTCACTTTGGAAACAGGAAAACGTTGCCTTTCTTAACGACATTACCTCTAGTACACCCTTTCCTACGTTTAGCCAAATTCAGACACAATACTCTCTCCCCCATAGTGAATTTGTTCGCTACCTCCAAATTAGACACTTTCATTCTGGGGTTCATACCACTCTCTCTTCCAGGCCTCTCACCACTCTTGAGAATATGTGTTTGCGACGCTCTTCGACGAAATGTCTTAAATCAGATCTCTATGCTTTGCTACTGCAGGGCTCTGCTACCCCCAGAGATCACAGAGAATTGGCCTGGGAGGGGGATCTGGGTGTCACTCTGGATGAGGAGTGGGGTGAAATAAGGAGTAATGCGTCCTCTAGCTCTATCTGTGTTAGGATTAAGGAGAATGTGTATAAACTGTTATATCGTTGGTACTACGTACCCTCTCGTTTGAAGGCGATGTACCCTGATGTTACGGACGGCTGCTGGAGGGAGTGCGTTTCTGAGGGGACGTACATGCATATTTGGTGGACCTGCCTGAAACTCGTGCCTTTATGGAAGGAAGTAGTCAGACTTCTTTCGCTCCTATTCTCTACCCCAATCCCCTTGGACCCTAAATACTTTCTTCTGCCTCTAGACCTCCCGACTTTAACTAAACATCAGAATAAGTTATTACGTCATGTGGCTACTGCCACGACATGTGAAATTGCAAAGGCCTGGAGGTTGCCCTCCCCACCATCCCTACAATCCGTTGTCGCTCATATTTGGTACGTTTATAAGATGGAATATATGACCAGTGTCATTAGACAATCCCCCAGGGCGTTTGATAAGGTCTGGACACCCTGGCTCATTTTTCAAAATGCCCCCTCCCCATTCTGTAGCTAATTGTGCTACGCAACCTTATTTTTGTGTTGGTTGCCCGGACCCCGCCACTCGGACCCCCCCCCCCCCTCTTCTATCTATTTCCCCTTTTGCCCTCTATTTTGTCTCTTCCTATCTTTGTTTTCCCTGCTCTCTCACTCCCCTAGGCTGGTTGGCCACACCGCAGACCTAGAGGATTTTTTCTTCTCTTGTTCTATCTCGGTCGTCTCACCTAAAAACTAAAAAAGGTTTACTCATTTGAATGTCATATTATTGCTTTATTGTGTTCCATGTTGTAATATGTTGTTTCTCTTCGCTATTGTAACACACTGGCATTGTTTATCACTAAATCGACCAATAAAACTTTCTGAAAAAAGAAAAGAAAAAGACCTCCACGTGGGCTAAACAATTGTTTCCAAATCTTCAACCATATTCGTTGGCATCTTTCCAAATGCAAAAATAAGAATTTACTCACCGGTAATTCTATTTCTCGTAGTCCGTAGTGGATGCTGGGGACTCCGTAAGGACCATGGGGAATAGCGGGCTCCGCAGGAGACTGGGCACTCTAAAGAAAGATTTAGTACTATCTCATGTGCACTGGCTCCTCCCTCTATGCCCCTCCTCCAGACCTCAGTTAAGGAAACTGTGCCCGGAAGAGCTGACATTACAAGGAAAGGATTTTGGAACCCAGGGTAAGACTCATACCAGCCACACCAATCACACCGTATAACTTGTGATAAACTTACCCAGTTTACAGTATGAACAAACAACATAGCATCAACCAAAGGATGCCAACATAACATAACCCTTTATTAAGCAATAACTATATACACGTATTGCAGAAAGTCCGCACTAGGGACGGGCACCCAGCATCCACTACGGACTACGAGAAATAGAATTACCGGTGAGTAAATTCTTATTTTCTCGAACATCCTAGTTGATGCTGGGGACTCCGTAAGGACCATGGGGATTATACCAAAGCTCCCAAACGGGCGGGAGAGTGCGGATGACTCTGCAGCACCGAATGGGCAAACACAAGGTCCTCCTCAGCCAGGGTATCAAACTTGTAGAACTTTGCAAATGTGTTTGAACCCGACCAAGTGGCAGCTCGGCAAAGCTGTAATGCCGAGACCCCTCGGGCAGCCGCCCAAGAAGAGCCCACCTTCCTTGTGGAATGGGCTTTTACTGATTTTGGATGCGGCAATCCAGCCGCAGAATGAGCCTGCTGAATCGTGTTACAGATCCAGCGAGCAATGGTTTGCTTTGAAGCAGGAGCACCCAGCTTGTTGGATGCATACAGAATAAACAGCGAGTCAGTCTTCCTGACTCCAGCCGTCCTAGCAACATAGATCTTCAAAGCCCTGACTACATCAAGCAACTTGGAATCCTCCAAGTCACGAGTGGCCGCAGGCACCACAATAGGTTGGTTCAGATGAAAAGCTGACACCACCTTTGGCAGAAACTGCGGACGAGTTCGCAATTCTGCCCTGTCCATATTGAAAACCAGATAGGGGCTTTTACATGACAAAGCCGTCAATTCTGACACACGCCTAGCTGAGGCTAGGGCCAACAGCATGACCACTTTCCACGTGAGATACTTTAGTTCCACCGTCTTAAGTGGCTCAAACCAGTGGGATTTCAGGAAACTCAACACCACGTTAAGATCCCAAGGTGCCACTGGTGGCACAAAAGGAGGCTGAATATGCAGCACTCCCTTAACAAACGTCTGAACCTCAGGCAGTGAAGCCAGTTCTTTTTGAAAGAAAATGGATAGGGCCGAAATCTGGAACTTTATGGACCCTAATTTCAGGCCCAAAGTCACACCCGACTGTAGGAAGTGCAGGAATCGACCCAGTTGGAATTCCTCTGTAGGGGCCTTCCTGGCCTCACACCAAGCAACATATTTTCGCCATATACGGTGATAATGTTTTGCTGTCACGTCCTTCCTAGCCTTTATCAGCGTAGGAATAACTGCTTCCGGAATGCCCTTTCCTGCTAGGATCCGGTGTTCAACCGCCATGCCGTCAAACGCAGCCGCGGTAAGTCTTGGAACAGATAGGGCCCTTGTTGTAACAGGTCCTGTCTGAGAGGCAGAGGCCACGGGTCCTCTGTGAGCATTTCTTGCAATTTCGGGTACCAAGTCCTTCTTGGCCAATCCGGAACAATGAGTATTGTTCTCACTCCTCTTTTTCTTACAATTCTCAGCACCTTTGGTATGAGAGGAAGAGGAGGAAACACATAGACCGACTGGAACACCCACGGTGTTACTAGTGCATCCACAGCTATCGCCTGAGGGTCCCTTGACCTGGCGCAATATCTTTTTAGCCTTTTGTTGAGACGGGACGCCATCATGTCCACCTGTGGCAGTTCCCATCGATTTGCAATCTGCGTGAAGACTTCCTGATGAAGTCCCCACTCTCCCGGGTGGAGTTCGTGTCTGCTGAGGAAGTCTGCTTCCCAGTTGTCCACTCCCGGAATGAACACTGCTGACAGTGCTAGTACGTGATTCTCCGCCCACCGAAGAATCCTGGTGGCTTCTGCCATTGCCACCCTGCTTCTTGTGCCGCCCTGGCGGTTCACATGCGCCACTGCCGTGATGTTGTCTGACTGAATCAGCACTGGTTGGTTTCGAAGCAGAGGCTCCGCTTGACTCAGGGCGTTGTATATGGCCCTTAGCTCCAGGATATTGATGTGCAGACAAGTCTCCTGACTTGACCACAACCCTTGGAAGTTTCTTCCTTAAGTGACTGCCCCCCACCCTCGGAGGCTTGCATCCGTGGTCACCAGGACCCAGTCCTGTATGCCGAATCTGCGGCCCTCGAGGAGGTGAGCACCTTGTAGCCACCACAGAAGAGACACCCTGGCCCTGGGGGACAGGGTGATCATCCGATGCATCTGAAGATGCGATCCGGACCACTTGTCCAGCAGATCCCACTGAAAGATCCTCGCATGGAACCTGCCGAAGGGAATGGCTTCGTAAGACGCCACCATCTTTCCCAGGACTCGTGTGCAGTGATGCACTGACACCTGTTTTGGCCTTAGGAGGTCTCTGACCAGAGTCACAAGCTCCTGAGCCTTCTCCTCCGGGAGAAACACCTTCTTCTGGTCTGTGTCCAGAATCATGCCCAGGAAGGGCAGACGCGTCGCAGGAATCAGCTGCGACTTTGGAATGTTCAGAATCCAGCCGTGCTGACGCAACACTTCCTGAGAGTGTGCTACACTGATCAGCAACTGCTCCCTGGACCTCGCCTTTATGAGGAGATCGTCCAATTATGGGATAATTGTAACCCCTTGCTTCCGAAGGAGCACCATCATCTCCGCCATCACCTTGGTAAAAACTCTCGGTGCCGTGGACAGGCCGAACGGTAACGTCTGGAATTGGTAATGACAGTCCCGTACCACAAACCTGAGGTACTCCTGATGAGGCGGATAAATGGGGACATGCAAGTAAGCATCCTTGATGTCCAGCGACACCATAAAATCCCCTTCCTCCAGGCTTGCAATGACCGCTCTGAGCGATTCCATTTTGAACTTGAATTTCTTCAGATAAAAGTTCAGGGATTTTAAATTTAAAATGGGTCTGACCGAACCGTCCGGTTTCGGTACCACAAACATAGTGGAATAGTAGCCCCTTCCCCGTTGAAGGGGGGGGACCTCTACCACCACTTTCTGGAGAAAAAGTTTGTGAATTGCCTCCACCACTATCTCCCTTTCCATGGGGGAAGCTGGTAAGGCCGATTTCAGGAAACGGTGAGGGGGCATCACCTCGAATTCCAGCTTGTATCCCTGAGACACAATTTGTATAGCCCAAGGATCCACCTGTGAGCGAACCCACTGGTGGCTGAAATGTCGGAGACGCGCCCCCACCGCTCCTGGCTCCGCCTGTGGAGCCCCAGCGTCATGCGGTGGACTTAGTGGAAGCAGGGGAAGACACTTGTTCCTGGGAACTAGCTGCGTGGTGCAGCTTTTTTCCTCTACCCCTGCCTCTGGCAAGAAAGGACGCACCTCTGACCTTCTTGCTCCTCTGAGAACGAAAGGACTGCATTTGGTAATACGGTGCTTTCTTAGGTTGTGGAGGACATAAGGCAAGAAATTTGACTTCCCAGCCGTAGCTGTGGAAACGAGGTCCGAGAGACCGTCCCTAAACAATTCCTCACCCTTATAAGGTAAAACCTCCATGTGTTTTTTAGAGTCGGTATCCCCTGTCCATTGTCGAGTCCACAGGACCCTTCTGGCAGAAATGGACATAGCGTTAACTCTAGAGCCCAGCAGACAAATGTCCCTCTGGGTATCCCGCATATATAGGACCGCGTCCTTGATATGTGCCAGGGTCAGTAGAACAGTGTCCCTGTCCAGGGTATCTAACTCCTCAGACAGAGAATCCGTCCATGCAGCTACCGCACTACACATCCAGGCCGAAGCAATTGCTGGCCTCAGCAGTGTGCCAGAATGTGTATAAACTGACTTCAGGATAGCTTCCTGCTTTCTATCTGCAGGATCCTTTAGGGCGGCCGTATCCGGAGACGGCAGGGCCACCTTCTTAAACAAGCGTGTCAATGCCTCGTCTACCCTAGGGGAGGATTCCCAGTGCAACCTGTCCGTTGGCGGGAAAGGATACGCCATGAGTAATCTCTTGGACACTATCACCTTCCTGTCAGGGGAATCCCACGCTTTTTCACATAATTCATTTAATTCATGGGAAGGGGGAAAAGTCACTTCATGCTTTTTCTCCCCATACATATAAATCCTCTTGTCAGGGACAGGATTTTCCTCAGAAATGTGTAATACATCCTTCATAGCTACAATCATGTAGCAGATGGCTTTAGTCATTTTAGGCTGCAACTTTGCCTCATCGTCATCGACACTGGAGTCAGATTCCGTGTCGACATCTGTGACAACTATCTGGGATAGTGTGCGCTTTTGGGACCCTGACGGTCTCTGCGCTGCAGGAGCAGGCATGGGTTGAGACCCTGCCTATCCCCCGGTTACAGTTTTATCCAATCTGTTATGCAAGGAGTTTACATTATCATTTAACACCTTCCACATATCCATCCAATCAGGTGTCGGCGGCGACACCACACTCAGCTGCACTTGTTCTGCCTCCACGTATCCTTCCTCATCAAACATGTCGACACAGGCGTATCGACACACAGCACACACACAGGGAATGCTCTGACGGAGGACAGGACCCCACAAAAGGCTTTTGGGGAGACAGAGAGAGTATGCCAGCACACACCCCAGCGCTATATAACCCAGGGATTACACAGTACCTTAGTGTTTACCCTGTAGCTGCTATTAATATATATATATATATATATATATATATATACTGCGCCTACATTTATGTGCCCCCCTCTCTTTTTCACCCTCCAATGCACCTGAATACTGCAGGGGAGAGCCTGGGGAGCGTCCTTCCAGCGGAGCTGTGAAGAGAAAATGGCGCTGGTGTGCTGAGGAAGAAGGCCCCGCCCCCTCAGCGGCGGGCTTCTGTCCCGCTTTAATGTATAAAAAATGGCGGGGGCTCTGGCATATATACAGTCCCAGACTGTATATATGTCTCTTTTTGCCAAAAAAGGTACTTAATTGCTGCCTAGGGCGCCCCCCCCCTGCGCCTTGCACCCTACAGTGACCGGAGTGTGCGGTGTGCTGTGGGAGCAATGGCGCACAGCTGCAGTGCTGTGCGCTACCTTAAGTGAAGACAGGAGTCTTCAGAGGCCTATTTCGATGTCTTCATGCTTCTGCTGCTTCTGTTCTTCTGGCTCTGCGAGGGGGACGGCGGCGCGGCTCCGGGAACAGACGATCAAGGTTAGGTACCTGTGTTCGATCCCTCTGGAGCTAATGGTGTCCAGTAGCCTAAGAAGCGCTACCTAGCTGCCGTGAGTAGGTTTGCTTCTCTCCCCTCAGTCCCTCGTAGCAGAGAGTCTGTTGCCAGCAGAAGCTCTCTGAAAACAAAAAACCTAACAAAAAATACTTTCTTTTCTAGCAAGCTCAGGAGAGCCCACTAGGAGCACCCAGCTCGGCCGGGCACAGATTCTAACTGAGGTCTGGAGGAGGGGCATAGAGGTAGGAGCCAGTGCACACCAGATAGTACTAAATCTTTCTTTAGAGTGCCCAGTCTCCTGCGGAGCCCGCTATTCCCCATGGTCCTTACGGAGTCCCCAGCATCCACTAGGACGTTAGAGAAATTATGTTAGCACGGTGCTCATGGCTCTGTCGGACTCAGATTTGAAAAACAGTCTAGATGGGGTGTCGAGATCTCCGTCTGCCACAAAAAAAAGCAAAAAACTATATCCATATATTATAGAATGTTTGACCCACCCACGGATCACTCCCCTATACAGTTGGGTATGAGCAAATAGCTCTCGGACTCTCCGGCACTCACTTGTGACACTTTACTCAAAAATCTAACCAGTTGTTTTAGCTTATTTTCCTCAGCACAATACCATGAAATGTTCTTTAATATAATTTACAGAGAATATTGGCCCTCATTCCGAGTTGTTCGCTCGCAAGCTGCTTTTAGCAGATTTACTCACGCTAAGCCGCCGCCTACTGGGAGTGAATCTTAGCATCTTAAAATTGTGAACGACGTATTCGCAATATTGCGAATACACTTCTCTTAGCAGTTTCTGAGTAGCTCCAGACTTACTCGGCATCTGCGATCAGTTCAGTGCTTGTCGTTCCTGGTTTGACGTCACAAACACACCCAGCGTTCGCCCAGACACTCCTCCGTTTCTCCAGCCACTCCCGCGTTTTTCCCAGAAACGGTAGCGTTTTTCCGCACACACCCATAAAACGGCCAGTTTCCGCCCAGTAACACCCACTTCCTGTCAATCACACTACGATCACCAGAACGATGAAAAAGCCGTGAGTAAAATTCCTAACTGCATAGCAAATTTACTTGGCGCAGTCGCACTGCGTACATTGCGCATGCGCACTAAGCGGAAAATCGCTGCGATGCGAAAAAAATTACCGAGCGAACAACTCGGAATGACCACCATTATTTGAGAAATGGGCAATACTTAGCGGAAATGACCGACTGACGAATGCAGTAAATGTCATACCTCAAAAACAGATTTACTTACTCCATTGCTTTTGGACTTGCACAATGCTTCGCAGGTTTTGGCTACAAATTAGGAAGTATGCTACTGACCATTTGATAAATTATCTTGCCTTCACATCTGTATGGGAAATCTTTGGGAAAATTTGCGTATAGCTGTAAGTGTGGTGGCTCGTAAATCTATTTTGCAAACGTGTATTCTTCCTAGTCCCCTCGCTTTGGCTTTATGTAAGGGGAAGTTACACCATCTATTCCAAATGGACTGGTTGGAGAGAACATTAAAAAAGGATAAATTGGTTGGGAAATTCTTTGAGTCCTGGGAGAGCTACATTGCTACTTCACCCACAGATTTCAAAGCAGGATTAGAAACTCCTTCAAGCATACAGAATGGTTTGAGACGAGGCGGTTATTAGGGGACCATCCTATTGTGTTGGAAACACAGAGCTTTATGGAAGGTGGGGGAGCCTTCAGGCCCCAGTCTTCTTGCGCACCTGGGAGGATGGTAGAAGTTACGCTATTGTCACAATAATTTGTGTATACTATATACAAGCCCAATATGTACAAAGATCACTCTTATTTGTTATAATATGGAAATGTCTCACTGTTGCATTCCTGGATTTTTTTTCTAGACCAGACTGATGTGTATGATGTGATGTTTTATGTAAACCTATTATTTTGTTAATAAAATATTTAAATTCAAAATTATGAACTCCTTAGTATTCATTGTCTGGTAGTCACCAGATAATATTACCCTGTACTACAGAAAACATACATTTTCCCCATAATGACACCTGCCATGGTGGGGGTACATACATTTGAAATAAGGAACTCCCCCCTTTCAAATCATGATGGCCACTAGCATGGCCGGCTCTACCATTGGACAGCTTTAGGCAACAGCCTAGGGACACTGGTCCTTGGAGGGCATCACTGAATTTATCTAGCAAAAAACTGAAGGATGTCTCTGTATCCGGCCTCCTCCTCATACTGCGCAGGCTGCTGCTGCGGGTCTAATCAGGTGCAGTTGCCACTATCAGGCTGTACCACAGTGTCTCAGCACTTCCTCTGTGCTAACACGTATAACATCATGTCATGTAAAGGCACCTAAGAAGCTTATGTAATTTAGGGGGTGATTCGGACCTGAATGCTGGGCTGCTAACTTTGCTGTCCTGCATTCAGATAGTCGTCGCCCCCCGGGGTGGGAGGGGAAATTCGTTGTGCAAGTGTGCGATCCCATGTGTACGCCGAGCTGCGAAAATCCAGTGTGTGCAGTCTCTGTGCAGCCCAGGACTTACTCCTACAGTGTGATCAGAACAGGCTGATCGGGGACGGAGCTGACGTCAGACACCCTCCCTGAAAATGATTGGGCACGTCTGTGTTTTTCTGGACACTCCAAAAAAATAAGAATTTACTTACCGATAATTCTATTTCTCATAGTCCGTAGTGGATGCTGGGGACTCCGTAAGGACCATGGGGAATAGCGGCTCCGCAGGAGACTGGGCACATCTAAAGAAAGCTTTAGGACTATCTGGTGTGCACTGGCTCCTCCCCCTATGACCCTCCTCCAAGCCTCAGTTAGGATACTGTGCCCGGACGAGCGTACACAATAAGGAAGGATTTTGAATCCCGGGTAAGACTCATACCAGCCACACCAATCACACTGTATAACCTGTGATCTGAACCCAGTTAACAGCATGATAACAGAGGAGCCTCTGAAAGATGGCTCACAACAATAATAACCCGATTTTTGTAACAATAACTATGTACAAGTATTGCAGACAATCCGCACTTGGGATGGGCGCCCAGCATCCACTACCGACTATGAGAAATAGAATTATCGGTAAGTAAATTCTTATTTTCTCTAACGTCCTAAGTGGATGCTGGGGACTCCGTAAGGACCATGGGGATTATACCAAAGCTCCCAAACGGGCGGGAGAGTGCGGATGACTCTGCAGCACCAAATGAGAGAACTCCAGGTCCTCCTCAGCCAGGATATCAATTTTGTAGAATTTTACAAACGTATTTGCTCCTGACCAAGTAGCTGCTCGGCAAAGTTGTAAAGCCGAGACCCCTCGGGCAGCCGCCCAAGATGAGCCCACCTTCCTTGTGGAGTGGGCATTTACAGATTTTTGGCTGTGGCAGGCCTGCCACAGAATGTGCAAGCTGAATTGTACTACAAATCCAACGAGCAATAGTCTGCTTAGAAGCAGGAGCACCCAGCTTGTTGGGTGCATACAGGATAAACAGCGAGTCAGATTTCCTGACTCCAGCCCTCCTGGAAACATATATTTTCAGGGCCCTGACAACGTCTAGCAACTTGGAGTCCTCCAAGTCCCTAGTAGCCGCAGGCACCACAAATAGGTTGGTTCAGGTGAAACGCTGAAACCACCTTAGGGAGAAACTGAGGACGAGTCCTCAATTCCGCCCTGTCCGAATGGAACATCAGATAAGGGCTTTTTCAGGATAAAGCCGCCAATTCTGACACGCGCCTGGCCCAGGCCAGGGCCAACAGCATGACCACTTTCCATGTGAGATATTTTAACTCCACAGATTTAAGTGGTTCAAACCAATGTGACTTTTGGAACCCAAAACTACATTGAGATCTCAAAGTGCCACTGGAGGCACAAAAGGGAGGCTGTATATGCAGTACCCCTTTTACAAACGTCTGAACTTCAGGGACTGAAGCTAGTTCTTTTTGGAAGAAAATTGACAGGGCCGAAATTTGAACCTTAATGGACCCCAATTTCAGGCCCATAGACACTCCTGTTTGCAGGAAATGTAGGAATCGACCCAGTTGAATTTCCACCGTCGGGCCTTACTGGCCTCGCACCACGCAACATATTTTCGCCAATTGCGGTGATAATGTTTTTGCGGTTACATCCTTCCTGGCTTTGATCAGGATAGGGATGACTTCATCCGGAATGCCTTTTTTCCTTCAGGATCCGGCGTTCAACCGCCATGCCGTCAAACGCAGCCGCGGTAAGTCTTGGAACAGACAGGGTCCTTGCTGGAGCACGTCCCTTCTTAGAGGTAGAGGCCACGGATCCTCCGTGAGCATCTCTTGAAGTTCCGGTTACCAAGTCCTTCTTGGCCAATCCGGAGCCACGAATATAGTGCTTACTCCTCTCCATCTTATCAATCTCAGTACCTTGGGTATGAGAGGCAGAGGAGGGAACACATACCCTGACTGGTACACCCACGGTGTTACCAGAGCGTCTACAGCTATTGCCTGAGGGTCCCTGGACCTGGCGCAATACCTGTCGAGTTTTTCACAACGGTTTATAATCATGTGGAAGACTTCTGGGTGAAGTCCCCACTCTCCCGGGTGGAGGTCATGCTGAGGAAGTCTGCTTCCCAGTTGTCCACTCCCGGAATGAATACTGCTGACAGTGCTATCACATGATTTTCCGCCCAGCGAAGAATCCTTGCAGCTTCTGCCATTGCCCTCCTGCTTCTTGTGCCACCCTGTCTGTTTACGTGGGTGACTGCCGTGATGTTGTCCGACTGGATTAACACCGGCTGACCTTGAAGCAGAGGTCTTGCTAAGCTTAGAGCATTGTAAATGTCCCTTAGCTTCAGGATATTTATGTGAAGTGATGTCTCCAGGCTTGACCATAAGTCCTGGATATTCCTTCCCTGTGTGACTGCTCCCCAGCCTCGCAGGCTGGCATCCGTGGTTACCAGGACCCAGTCCTGAATGCCGAATCTGCGGCCCTCTAGAAGATGAGCACTCTGCAACCACCACAGGAGGGACCCCTTGTCCTTGGTGACAGGGTTATCCGCTGATGCATCTGAAGATGCGACCCGGACTATTTGTCCAGCAGGTCCCACTGGAAAGTTCTTGCGTGGAATCTGCCGAATGGGATTGCTTCGTAGGAAGCCACCATTTTACCCAGAACCCTTGTGCATTGATGCACTGAGACTTGGCTCGGTTTTAGGAGGTTCCTGACTAGCTCGGATAACTCCCTGGCTTTCTCCTCCGGGAGAAACACCTTTTTCTGGACTGTGTCCAGGATCATCCCTAGGAACAGAAGACAAGTCGTCGGAACCAGCTGCGATTTTGGAATATTTAGAATCCAACCGTGCTGCAGCAACACTACCTAAGATAGTGCTACACCGACCTCCAACTGTTCCCTGGATCTTACCCTTATCAGGGAATCGTCCAAGTAAGGGATAACTAAAATTCCCTTCCTTTGAAGGAATATCATCATTTCGGTCATTACCTTGGTAAAGACCCGGGGTGCCATGGACCATCCATACGGCAGCGTCTGAACTGATAGTGACAGTTCTGTACCATAAACCTGAGGTACCCTTGGTGAGAAGGGTACATTTTGACATGAAGGTAAGCATCCTTGATGTCCCGAGACATCATGTAGTCCCCTTCTTCCAGGTTCGCAATCACTGCTCTGAGTGACTCAATCTTGAATTTGAACCTCTGTATGTAAGTGTTCAAAGATTTTAGATTTAGAATCGGTCTCACCGAGCCGTCCGGCTTCGGTACCACAACAGTGTGGAATAATACCCCGTTCCCTGTTGCAGGAGGGGTATCTTGATTATCACCTGCTGGGAATACAGCTTGTGAATGGCTTCCAAAACTGTCTCCCTGTCAGAAGGAGACATCGGTAAAGCCGACTTTAGGAAACGGCGAGGGGGAGACGTCTCGAATTCTAATTTGTACCCCCGAGATATCACCTGAAGGATCCAGGGGTCTACTTGCGAGTGAGCCCACTGCGCGCTGAAATTCATTGAGACGGGCCCCCCACCGTGCCTGATTCTGCTTGTAAAGCCCCAGCGTATACTGAGGGCTTGGCAGAGGCGGGAGAGGGTTTCTGTTCCTGGGAACTGGCTGATTTCTGCAGCCTTTTTCCTCTCCCTCTGTCACGGGGCAGAAATGAGGAACCTTTTGCCCGCTTATCCACGAAAAGACTGCACCTGATAATACGGCGTCTTCTCATGTTGAGAGGCGACCTGGGGTACAAACGTGGATTTCCCAGCTGTTGCCGTGGCCACCAGGTCTGAAAGACCGACCCCAAATAACTCCTCCCCTTAATAAGGCAATACTTCCAAATGCCGTTTGGAATACGCGTCACCTGACCACTGACGTGTCCATAACCCTCTACTGGTAGAAATGGACAACGCACTTATACTTGATGCCAGTCGGCAAATATTCCGCTGTGCATCACGCATATATAGAAATGCATCTTTCAAATGCTCTATAGGCAAAAATATACTGTCCCTATCTAGGGTATCAATATTTTCAGTCAGGGAATCCGACCACGCCAACCCAGCACTGCACATCCAGGCTGAGGCGATTGCTGGTCGCAGTATAACACCAGTATGTGTGTAAATACATTTTAGGATACCCTCCTGCTTTCTATCAGCAGGATCCTTAAGGGCGGCCATCTCAGGAGAGGATAGAGCCCTTACAAACGTGTGAGCGCTTTATCCACCCTAGGGGGTGTTTCCCAACGCACCCTAACCTCTGGCGGGAAAGGATATAATGCCAATAACATTTTAGAAATTATCAGTTGTTATCGGGGGAAACCCACGCATCATCACACACCTCATTTAATTTCTCAGATTCAGGAAAACTACAGGTAGTTTTTCCTCACCGAACATAATACCCCTTTTTGGTGGTACTCGTATTATCAGAAATGTGTAAAACATTTTTCATTGCCTCAAACATGTAACGTGTGGCCCTACTGGAAGTCACATTTGTCTCTTCACCGTCGACACTGGAGTCAGTATCCGTGTCGGCGTCTATATCTGCCATCTGAGGTAACGGGCGCTTTAGAGCCCCTGACGGCCTATGAGAAGTCTGGACAGGCACAAGCTGAGTAGCCGGCTGTCTCATGTCAACCACTGTCTTTTATACAGAGCTGACACTGTCACGTAATTTCTTCCAACAGTTCATCCACTCAGGTGTCGACCCCCTAGGGGGTGACATCACTATTACAGGCAATCTGCTCCGTCTCCACATCATTTTTCTCCTCATACATGTCGACACAAAAGTACTGACACACAGCACACACACAGGGAATGCTCTGATAGAGGACAGGACCCCACTAGCCCTTTGGGGAGACAGAGGGAGAGTTTGCCAGCACACACCAGAGCGCTATATATATATACAGGGATAACCCATACTTGCCTACTTTTGAAAAGTAGTTTCAGGGAGATTATAGATCGCACTCTTAATGTGCCGCTCGGCGCACCATTGAGGGGGGCGTGTCACATACCACCCAAGGGGTGTGTCTATCTCCACCTATGGGCGTATCTGTCAAACAGGGGTGTGTCCTGCAGTGGTAGGTGAAAACTGAAGTACAAAGCTCAGTACTGGCTACACACTGACATTGCAGCTATATTACACAGCAGGGCGACACACTGACATCACAGCTACATTACATGGCTACAAACTGACATCACACCAACATTACACAGCAGGGCTACACATTGACATCACACATGGGGGCTATATACGGTCATCACACCTAAATTACACAGCAGAGCATAATACTGACATCACATCTACATCATTATACACATACAGTATATGTGTCATATACGGGATGTAGCCATGTGACCGGCAGACACATAACCTCCACCTACATCCTGTGACCAATAGGGACTTTTCCCACTTGGCACAGTCGCCACCGAGCCCGCAAGGGGCTAGCTAAACTTGCCCCCTCCCGCCAGGATTCCACTATCGGGATCCTGGCATCGGTATGCTGACTGACGGTCTCCTGACCGCCGGTCACGCTTACCACTCCCGTCATATACATTTGACAGACGTTAATCCGGCCCTGGTGAGTACTACTAAATTTGACTTCTAATGTTGATTATTTACGTGTCACCTGGGGTGGGGGGATCTTATTCAGTGTCAGGGAAAGGTGGGGGGTTAGAGAAAGTGAGTAAATGAGAAGCAGAGCACGAGAGTGTGTCAGGGTGAGAGGGGGAGAGGAATGCGAGAGATAGAGGATGTCAGAGAAAGTGAGGTAATGACAAAGTGAGAAGGGAGAGCGAGAGTGTCAGGGATAGAGTGGTGAGAGAGAGAGAGAGAGAGAGAGAGAGAGAGAGAGAGAAGGTGCATACACACGGAGAGATTTTGACTATGAGAGATTTTGACTAACTTTTCCCTTGAACTGGCAGTAGGAGATTTTGACTAACTTTACCAGAGATTTTGTCTAACTATGCAAGAGATTTTGGCTATGGGAGATTTTGGCTATCTCATTTAAATAAGGGGATGAGTGTCATATATAGGACGATTTTACAGGGTGGCTGGTATTTAAATAGCTAAAAGTTAAAAAAAAAAATTTGCGTGGGGTCCCCCATCCTATGTAAAACCAGCCTCGGGCTCTTTGAGCCAGTCCTGGTTGTTAAAATACAGAGGAAAAAGATGAGTAGGGTTCCCCCATATTTAGACAACCAGCACCGGGCTCTGCGTCCGGTCCTGGTTTAAAAAATACGGGGGACAAAAGACATAGGGGTCCCCCGTATTTTCCCAACCAGCACCGGGCTCCACTAGCCAGGGAGATAATGCCACAGCCGGGGGACACTTTTATATTGGTCCCTGCGGCCGTGCCATTACCCCCCCAACTAGTCACCCCTGGCCGGGGTACACTGGAGTGAGGACCCCTTAAATCAAGGGGTCCCCCCCTCCAGCCACCCAAGGGCCAGGGGTGAAGCCCGAGGCTGTCCCCCCCATCCGTGGGCGGTGGATGGGAGGCTGATAGCCTTTCAATAGTAATATTGTTCTTTACAGGTGGCCTACAGGTCCCAGCAAGCCTGCCCCAGCATGCTGGCACTTGGAGAACCACAAGTGCCAGCATGCCCGGACATAAAGGGCCCGCTGGCACCTGTAGTCCACCTGTAAAGAAAATATTGGAAAAAAAACACGACACATTCTTTAAAAAATCCTTTATTAAACTGGGTCTTCACCTGGGGGCGGCGGCCTTTAAGCTCTTTTGCATGGCCGCCGCCTTCCCAGGGCTTCCAGCATCTTCACCTGGTGGGCGGCGGCTGCTAAGCTCTTTTGCATAGCCGCCGCCCATCCAGGACTTCAACGGCGTCTTCAGGAGCTCTTCTCCGCTCCTCCTCCGCCGTCGGACTGAAAGCCGCTGCCTCGCGCTGACTTATATAAGTCAGCGGGAGGGGGCGGGGCGATGACGCGGCGAGCCGTGATTGGCTCGCGGCGGCCATCTTGAATTTCAAAAATGACGCTGAGGCGCCATTTTTGAAACTGGTACCGCTCCGCTGCCAAACTCTGCAAGATAAAGGTAAAATTTCCCCCGCCCGCACCGCTGCCGCAACCCGCCGCCGCCCGCACCGCAACCAGCCGCCGCCCGCACCGCCGCCGCAACCCGCTGTCGCCCACACCGCCACCGCAACCCGCCGCCGCCACAACCCGCCGCCGCCCACACCGCAACCCGCCGCCGCCCGCACCCCCGCCGCCGGCAACATCGCTATCGCTGGGAAAAATCGCTGGCCTCTAGCGATTTTAACTAACTTTCCCAGCGACATAGCCAAAATTGACTTGCCTGCACGGACTATTTTTCCCAGCGATAGCGACCTGGCGGGGACGCGCATCGCTATCGCTGCCTGTGTACACACGGAGCGATCTGCACTAACTTTCTGAGCGATTTTGACTATATAGTCAAAATCGCTCAGTTATATCGCTCCATGTGTATGCACCTAGAGAGAGAGAGAGAGAGAATGTGTCAGGGATAGAGAGAGGGGGTGAGAACGTGTGTCAGGGATAGAAAGAGAGGGAGTGAGAGAGAGGGTGTCATTGATAGAGAGAAGGGGTGAGAGAGAGGGTGTCAGGGATAGAGAGAGGGTGGGTGAGAGAGGGTGTCATTGATAGAGAGAGAAGGGGTGAGAGAGTGTGTCAGGGATAGAAAGATAGGGGGGGTGAGAGAGGTTGCGCGGGATAGAGAGGGGGAGTAAGTGAGAGAGTGCGGGGGTGGGAGTGGGTGTCAGGTATAGAGAGGGAGAGAGTGTGTGCCAAGGATAGAGAGAAAGAGAGAGGGAGTGTGTGTGACGGATAGAGAGAGAGGGAAGAGAGAGAAAGGGGGTGAGAGACGGTGTCAGCGATAGATAGAGGGGGTGAGAGGGAGAGAGAGGGAGTCATGAATAGAGAGGGTGAGAGAGACAATGTCAGGGATAGAGAGACAGGGAAGAGAGAGAAAGGGGTGAGAGGCAGTGTCAAGGATAGGGGGAGAGGTAGAGAGAGGGAAGAGAGAGAAGGGGATGACCGAGAGAGGATGGCAGGGATAGAGAGGGAGGGCAGAGAGAAAGGGTGGTGAGAGAGACGGTGTCAGAGATAAGAGAGAGGGGGGTGAGAGAGACGGTGTCAGAGATAGAGAGGGGGTGAGAGAGAGGATGAGAGGAAAAAGAGAGAAGGGAGTGAGAGAGGGAAGAGAGAAAGGGAGTGAAAGACTTGGTGATAGAGAGAGGGGTGTCAAGAATAGAGAGAGAGAGGGGTTAAAAGTGTCAGGGACAGAGAGGTGATGAGAGAGACGGTATCAGGGATAGAGGGGGTGAGAAAGATGAATGAGAGATAAGGGGGTGAGAGAGGGTGTCATTGATAGAGAGAGGGGGAGAGAGGGTATCAGGGATAGAGAGGGGGGTAAGAGAGAGGGAAGAGAGAAATGGGGTGAGAGAGAGATGGTGTTGGAGATAGAGAGAGAGGAAGTGAGAGTGGGTGTCAGGAATAGAGAGAGGGGGTGTCAGGGTTAGCGAGAGAGGGGGTGAGATGGTATCATTGATAGAGAGAGGGGTCGTGCAAGAGGGGGTTGAGAGAGAGGGTGTCAGGAGTAGAGAGAGGGAGTAAGAGAGAGATGGTGTCAGGGATAAAGAGAGAGGGGATGAGAGAGGGTGTCAGATAGATAGATAGATAGATAGATAGATAGATAGATAGATAGATAGATAGATAGATAGTGAAAGAGAGGGAAGAGAGTGTGTCAGGGATAGAGAGAGGGGGGTGAAAGAGAAGGGTTTTCAGACAGAGAGAGAGAGAGATCTGAAGGCAGATTTTTCCAAACCCCTCCCCCCCCTCAATCCCAACAGGAATCCGGTCCTGCAGCAGAGAACACTAACCAGTCAACACGGAGGTGGCTGTGGGGAGTTGCCGGCGTCAGACTTCAGCAGCCGGGTCCCGCCCATGCTGGAGTCGCGCGCTGGGAGAGGGGACAGCAATGAAGAATGTACTGCTTCCACACTCCAGCCCTCACCTAATTGACACCGCCGGAGTCAGGACCCTGTGAGGAGAGAGAGAGCATGAGAGGGGAAACTGTGGGAAGGGGGCATTGGGGGTGCCGTGGATGGGGGAGGGGGATGTGAGGAGAGAGGGGGCAGGGGAAAGAGGGTGGGTTGGGGGTGCCATAGATGGGGGATGTGAGGAGAGAGTCAGCAGGAGAGGCGAACCTGTGTGGTGAGGGGTGGGGGGTCAGGGGTGCTGTGGATGGGGGAGGTGGATGTGAGGAAAAAGCGAGCAGGAGGGGAATCTGTGTGTGTGTGTGTGTGGGGGGAGTCTGGGGTGGCCTGGATGGAGGAGGGGATGTGAGTAGAGTGTGAGCAGCAGAAGGGAACCTGTGTCGGGGGTGCCGTGGATGGGGGATGGGATGGTCAAGGGTGCCGTGGATGGGGGAGAGAGTGAGCAGCAGAGGGGAACCTGTGTGCCGAAGGGGTGGTGGGCTGTACTTCAATTTGCAGGGCAGTGGGGGACTCTGGTAAAAAGCAGGAGCCTGCCCCTATATTACCCCCAGTGCAACATTACACCCAGCATACACAGCCTCCCTTCTCCATAATACACCCTGCACATTAAAGTATATACAGCATACACCCCCCATATTACACCCAGCAATTGCATTACACACAGTACCCCCCATACTACACCCAGCAATGACATTACACACAGTATCCCCCCATTACACCCAGCAATGACATTACACACAGTCTCCCCCATATTACACCCAGCACATTACATTACAGCCCCCCCCCATATTACACCCAGTACATTACATGATACATACCCCCTCCCCATATTACACCATGTACTAGATTACACACAGTCCCAGTGCCACATTGCAGGACACACAGCCCCATTTCCACACAGCACCCACCTGGCTATATGTAGTTCCTTCCAATAAGGACTGGGGCCGGCCCCAGGACAGTGTGGGTCTGTGGGAAGGCAGCACTGCACAGGCACATCGTATGGAGGAGCAGGAGGAGGGAATGTGCTGCTACACGCTGCCATCTGACTCAGTGTGGTGGGAGGGGCCAGCAACCAGGAAGCAAAGCCCAGCTTCAGACTGCCTCGCTCTCTGTGTACACGGCAGGGGGGAGATCGCTGCACACAACCCTGCGGTGGCCGGCTTTGAAGTCTCCCGTGCCGGCCCCGCCCCCCCGATCTCTGGACTTGCGCATGCGCAGTCCAGAATTTGAACTTAGGACCCTCAAAATCCGGGAGGGTTGTCTAGGGGTGCGGGGCAGCGGGAGGCTCGTGTAAAAATCGGGAGCCTCCCGCTGAATGCGGGAGGGTAGGCAAGCCTGGGATAACCTTATAGAAGTGTTTTTCCCCTTATAGCTGCTGTATTGTTAATACTGCGCCTAATTAGTGCCCCCCTCTCTTTTTTAACCCTTTCTGTAGTGTAGTGACTGCAGGGGAGAGCCAGGGGAGCTTCCCTCCAACTGAGCTGTGAGGGAAAATGGCGCCAGTGTGCTGAGGAGATAGGCTCCGCCCCTTTTTCGCGGACTTTTCTCCTGCTTTTTTATGGATTCTGGCAGGGGTTAAAATTCATCCATATAGCCCTGGGGGCTATATGTGATGTATTTTCGCCAGCCAAGGTGTTTTTATTGCTGCTCAGGGCGCCCCCCCCCTAGCGCCCTGCACCCTCAGTGACCGAAGTGTGAAGTGTGCTGAGGAGCAATGGCGCACAGCTGCAGTGCTGTGCGCTACCTTGGTGAAGACAGGATGTCTTCTGCCGCCGATTTTCCGGACCTCTTCTGTCTTCTGGCTCTGTAAGGGGGCCGGCGGCGCGGCTCTGGGACCCATCCATGGCTGGGCCTGTGATCGTCCCTCTGGAGCTAATGTCCAGTAGCCTAAGAAGCCCAATCCACTCTGCACGCAGGTGAGTTCGCTTCTTCTCCCCTTAGTCCCTCGATGCAGTGAGCCTGTTGCCAGCAGGTCTCACTGAAAATAAAAAACCTAAACTAAAACTTTCACTAAGAAGCTCAGGAGAGCCCCTAGTGTGCACCCTTCTCGTTCGGGCACAGAGATCTAACTGAGGCTTGGAGGAGGGTCATAGGGGGAGGAGCCAGTGCACACCAGATAGTCCTAAAGCTTTCTTTAGATGTGCCCAGTCTCCTGCGGAGCCGCTATTCCCCATGGTCCTTACGGAGTCCCCAGCATCCACTTAGGACGTTAGAGAAAACGCCAGTACCATCCACAAACTGCTTCCTCTGTGCAGTTATGACCTGATCGCACAGCAGCGATGAGGTCTGAATCACCCCCTATGTCTCCCGAGGAGTACCCCCATGGCAGCTCCTGACAGCCCTGATGCACGTCCTCCAGGCCCCTGGATCCTGGCTCTCCAGCAGCAAACAGCACCTGACTACATGTCTGTGCCCAGCAGCGTCGCTGTAATGCTACTGCTGCCTGCAGACCCCATATGCAGATGCATATATATATTAACCAGGCACTCATCCTTGGCCTCTGTGTCCTATACAATTCCTAACATGCCAGCTAGTGTGTATATATAGGCAGAAAGAATGGTCAGCACTCAGCGATTTAGAAGTGAAAGTATATTGTGAACAATGTCACAAAATTTTATGACTTTGTTTATACCTTTTCACTTTAAAATGCCTCGATTGTTGTCCCTTTTCTCTGTATACGTATAATGATGAAATTCACCCCAGCCCACTTAGTGGCCACCTGCATTTCTCCTCCGAAAGATGGTTGTGGGGTTTGCAAGTTAGGGGGCACTACGATGAAGGTTTGCCTAGGGTGCAGAGAGATCTTGCACCAGCCCTGGACCCTAGAAGCTATTTTCTGGTGATTGCCAGACCAAACCTTGCACTATGTATAAATAAATACCAGACAATGACGAAAGCAGTTCACTAATAAAGAAGTGAACTGTTATATTACAGATAACAATCACCAAGGATAATTCGTCTGCCATCCTGATGAATAAAACATTACTCTGCCTGTATAATCTTGAAGGTATCAGTGTCACAATATTTGCTATTTAAACCACAAGAGCAACACTTTTACAAAGACCGTAGCATTGTTCTGCTATATAGGCCATACTTACCTACTTTTTATTTCTCCCGGAGGAGACACTGCAAGAGCCTTCAGGGGGCGAGGCCAGGCTGTGACATCATCAAGCCCCTATTCGCGTCATTTCAGCCCCTCCTCCACCCTATGGACACGTGAATACCGGAGAGTATCTCTCCATCCTGCCCACTTCACTAGGGTGCGGGCAGGTTGCGGGAGATCTGCCTCCTCTTCCAGGGGTGCAGGGGGCTGCCCCAAAAGTCGAGAGTGTCCCACAACTTACGGGAGAGTAGGCAAGTATGATACAGGCTAAAGACAAATAGCATTCTTAACACACATAGAGGCTGATTCAATTATTTCTTGCGCCCCCTTGCTGTACGTCTATACTATCAAAGCTACTCAATTATTGCTCCGAATAGACATCAGTTAGTAGTTAAGGCATGCACTGGGTTTAGCCACGCAAAACAGCTAAACCCATCTAAAGAGCTTGATTGGGCGTCCAAAGTCAGTGTTTGGGTGCCCAAACTACTATACACAGACTTTTTAACACATTTTTTTCTTGCTCCTCCGGAGGCTGCAAGAAAAAAATGTGACTGCTACAGCTGATGGGTGTCTGATCAGAGCAACAATTGAATTGCTCTGATACACTATTCCTATAAACGCATAGCAGGGGGTGCAAGAAACCACTAAATGAGTCCCAGAGGGCCTGATACAGAGGTGGACGCAGTGTTTAAAGTCTGTGCATACCTACAAGTCATACAGCATATGCGTTCCTGATTGTGCACATAGAATAGGACGCATGGTCTGAGGATTTTAGTGAGCATTCCTGGGAGGTTACAGGGGCTTAGGTGAAACCATTAAGGGTGTGCTGCATTTAAAGATGTACAGCCACTCACACAGGGGGCCAAACTCAAATGAAGAAACTGCAATTTCCGTAGGGCTAGTGCAAGTTTCAATGGTGTGACCGATGGTGCGTGTAAATACTCCGTGACATAAATCCACTGTCTCCTAAGAGGCTGCAAGTGGGGTTCTCAGCTGTTAGAAGCGATGAGTTGTATCTGCAGCCACCTCAGACTCCGGCCCAGAGTACAGCTGTAATTAGAGTGGCCAATCCCGGGATTTAGGCCTAAAATTGGCCGAGCTTCCAATCCCGGGGATTTCAGGATTAGAAAGCCCCTGTGTTTTTTCAATGCTAGGCAGTGTTGAGCGTCCTCAGGAGGCTCAGATGCTGCCCAGCTCCCTCCTCCTGGTTCCCCCTGCCCCCAGCTGTGCGAACTGCGCAGCGTTACATGAAGTCAAAGGTCATGCTGCGCAGTCTGAAACCAGCTGCTTGTGCTGCCCGGATCACACCTAGCCGCCCACCACTTGCAGCAAGTAAACCTGCCCGCACTCTCAAAGGATGGTGAGTATTTCTGTGAGCTGGGCAAGTCTGGGAAGGGGACACTGACGATTTTAATTTTAAAATCTTCAACCCAATCCCAGGATTGATAATTTTTCAATCCTGATACCAGGGGTTGAAAAAAAGGCCTGGGATTGGCCACCCGCACTCTCAAAGGATGGTGAGTATTTCTGTGAGCTGGGCAAGTCTGGGAAGGGGACACTGACGATTTTAATTTTAAAATCTTCAACCCAATCCCAGGATTGATAATTTTTCAATCCTGATACCAGGGGTTGAAAAAAAGGCCTGGGATTGGCCACCCTAAACACAAGTAAACAAATTCAGAAAGTCACATTTTGTAGTTTGTATAACTTTAGTTTAAAACATATAAAACAAGGTGGAAAACTGTTGGACAGGAGATGCTTTGACTCCTCACAAAGGGAAATCAGAGGGCATGGCATTTCCCAGCTTTAATTCCAAATTGTAAAATTAATTATTTTGAGAAATCAAAAACAGGAAGTTAATAGGAAAAAAAGCTTTGTTACAAGCTCAGTTAAGATTTTATTTAATGCTAAAACCGACACAGGAGATTTCGGCTGTTAACTCGATAACATAATTCCTAAATATAAAATTTTACAAATGTTATTAGTAGTCACTGATGACACCACATCAACCGGCTATGACATCAGCGAGTCCATCAGCAATCACTTCAAACAGGTCATGTTAACATGATAACAGGCAACAGTATTATATTTACAACCAATGCATTACTATGCAATTAGAATGAAATACTGTATATTTGCTAAACACAAAATCTATGTGATTGTTCAGCCCGAACAGTATGCACAAATCAATTTTTAGTTAAAAAGGTTTATTTTTAATTCATTGAACTCTTTCCACACAATAGTATTCTTCACAAAAAAAAAGTAATTCATACAAGGGTTAAGTACAACTTCTTAGAAATGTATCATGTGAGAAACAGAAATTGAAAGACTTGACTCATTTAGTTACATTTAAAACTCATGAATTCGGGGGCTTGGCCTGGATGTGGAGAGAAGTCATACTGAACCCGGGCTCCTGCTTTTATACAGATTTGCTACCTTCCCGGCCCCTGGTTTAGACCTTGGATCCTCACTACTGGGTCCTTGAGGTCTTCCTGACTGCGGCAGAGTGGGTTGCGGAGCCGGCGGGTGCCCCCTGTGCCCGTGCAGGTTGCGGCCTACCTGCCTGGAAGAAGCCGGGGGCTGGAGCCGAGCCAAATCCGGACCGGAAGTGACGCGGCGGAGCCTCGATCGTGATCGGGACGGAGGTACGAGCTTTATATTATCTCCCCCTCTTGCGGTCCCTCCACCAGCCCTGCTCCACACGCACTGCCGGGCTCCCCTGCCACTGATCTCGGCCACCGCTAAGACGCTCGATGAGGTGGGAGAACGGACCCGCGGACGCGCCGCCCGTTCCGCCCCTGGTGACTGCCGCTGACTGCATCAAGTGCCGATCCCCACCCGCAGATGACGGGAACCCCGGGGCTCCGGCTATATACACCGCTGACACCACCAATGATTCCGGTGAGCACTCACTCCTACAGACCCAGGAGCCTGTAATAAGATCCAGGCAGCGCCATCTTGCTTCCTGGCACACAGCCAGCACGGAGCCATATATTCCTGGCTTCTCTGCTTCCTCATACCTGCAAGGCTCTCCATTAGTGTTTATATAAGGCCTCTCCCTGTTCCCTCACGGGTGCATGTTATACTGCCTTGCAGAGAGCCCATCCGGCAATATTGTAAGGAAACCTCGGGAGCTCCCCTTAACCCTTCATATCTCCTTGGCTGCCTTCCCCGGCGCTGCACCCGGTGGCTGGGTGCCGCGGGGTGGTTCGTCTGTGCCCGAGCCACACTAATGTAGCCAATGGTGTGATGTCTGGAACCCTCCCCCACTATTGATGCAGTGATCCCGCCTCGGGCACATATATCAAGCCGACATAGGTGCACTTAACCTTCTACTTCAGATTTCTCTTGTCAACGACCACCGCGGTGGGGGAGACCCTCTGGATAATGCTGCCTAAACGCCAAAAAGACCCGACCCCGGTCCGCCCGGTCGCTTTTTTCAAACAATCTCCGACCTCCCAGAGACAGAAAAATCCTGTTGTGTCGTATCCCCTATCCAAGCAATTCAAGGGTTGTGATGATATGTGTGTGAATCAAAGAAAACTCTCTCATCTGGATGATGACGCACCCCTCATACTCGGCTCTATGCGGCAACTTCTGGCATCTTTTAAAGATTATATTACAATGGAAGTTAAGACGGCGCTCCAAAGCTGTCAGCAGACGGTCGACGCTATAGGCCAACGTACGGACCACCTCGAGAATAAATGTAAAGAAGTGGTGAAGTCTCATAATGAGGTAATTAACCAACTTGAGGAGCTACAAGCCGAGGTCGCGGACCTCAGACGGAAGACCTGTGACCTTGAGGACAGGTCACGCCGTAACAATATAAAACTTTGCGGCATCCCAGAAACGGTCTCCAACCGAGAGCTCACACAATTCGCGACTGACCTCTTCATGGCTCTCCTCCCTACCAACTCTATTGATGATTTTCTCATCGACCGCATCCACCGTCTACCGAAAGCTAGAAACGCCCCGAAAGATGCTCCGAGAGACACATTGATGAGGATGCATTACTTCCATGTCAAGGAACAAGTCCTACGGGCTGCTATGCGCCCGGATTTGCCGACCAAGACCTTGGGGGATATACAAGTTTACGGAGATCTCTCAGCGGCTACCCTAGCTATGAGACGCTCGTTCTACCCGGTGACTACCGCACTAAAGAGAGCTGATATCCTTTACAGATGGGGATTCCCGACGAAATTACTGGTGAGACGTAACGGTGTAATGCACGTGATAATCACGCCGGAGGCTGGTCTGAAACTGTTGGATTCCTGGAGGAGGGAGGATTTACCTGAAAAGGCGCCTGCAACCCTTGAATTGGCCCAAGAGTGGCCGATAGCCGGCAAATGACTCTAGAGACTAATTACCTCACCCAGGTTGTATGTTGTAGTCCGTTCTGATCTCTCTTTACGTTAATGTAAGTCTTTATTGTACCTCCCCGGGCACTACATCAAATGGTCACGGAGCATGATTCATATTTATGCATATGTGTGGTATCAGTTTAGCTTGGGATGCTTACATTGTAATATTCCTGGTATATCCTTGTTGTCCAAAGTTCGCCCTGCATCCCTTCAGCGAGATATCTTTGCTCCCTTTACCGTTATATATGTGGGTTCAAATGTTGCCCCATGGAGACGTATAACCTATGTCTACCTGATGACGTTGCATTTCTTTTTCTATATCAATTGCCCTAGGAGTGGGGAAGGGATACCTCCCCGCACCTCGCCCCGACCCCATGTGTTGCATAGTTGGGCAACCCTGTTTGGCATCCCTGTGGTGCCCGTTCTGTTTTCCTCTCTTACTGCTTCTTCCACCTTCCCTGTCTTTCCTTCCTTTCCAAGTTGTAGTACACAGATTCCCTTGTGAGTACCGTTACATAGAACATATATATAGATTGACTTTCGCATTGTTCATTGTAATGCCTAATGGTTAATGTTCTCTACTTAAATGTGAAAGGGCTGAATTCTCCAAATAAACGGCGACTAGCCTTGCGCCATTTTGCAAAATGTAAGGCGCACATAGTGGCCTTACAGGAGACCCATTTCATGTCTTTGTCACCCCCCTCCTTTAAAGATAACAAATTCCCCACAGGTTATATGTCCAACGGCCCGAAGAAAAAAGCTGGGGTCGCTATATTATTTTCTAGTGCATGTGACTTCTCTCTAGATCATCAAATTGCAGATAAAGAGGGCAGATACCTTATCCTGACAGGTAAACTGGAGGACAGGCCGGTCACTATCGCCATGCTGTACGCTCCCAACACCAAACAAATACCTTTCTTCAGGAAATTCTTTAAACTATTCCAGATGCATTTATCGGGTGCTTTGCTGTTGCTGGGGGATTTTAACATGGTCCCTGACCCAGCGGTAGATAAATCCCTACCCCGGCCTTCCCCCAGTGCGAGCTCGAAGCGAGATAGCTCCTACGCCTTCAGGAATATATTATACAGGTTGAGTATCCCATATCCAAATATTCCGAAATACGGAATATTCCGAAATACGGACTTTTTTGAGTGAGAGTGAGATAGTGAAACCTTTGTTTTTTGATGGCTCAGTGTACACAAACTTTGTTTAATACACAAAGTTATTAATAATATTGTATTAAATGACCTTCAGGCTGTGTATATAAGGTGTATATGAAACATAAATGAAATGTGTGAATGTAGACACTTTGTTTAATGCACAAAGTTATAAAAAATATTGGCTAAAATTGCCTTCAGGCTGTGTGTTTAGGGTGTATATATAACATAAATGCATTCTGTGCTTAGATTTAGGTCCCATCATCATAAGATCTCATTATGGTATCTAATTATTCCAAAATACGGAAAAATCCGATATCCAAAATACCTCTGGTCCCAAGCATTTTGGATAAGGGATACTCAACCTGTATGAGTATGACCTCTACGATGTCTGGAGAGCAAAAAACCCGACCTGTAGGGACTATTCTTTCTTCTCCCCGGTAAATGGCACTTTTTCTAGGATCGATTTAGCAATATCGGATAAGTGGACTCTCCAACAGATCTCAAAGGCTTCTATCCTGCCAGTCTCATGGTCCGATCACTCTGCCCTCTCTGTCCATTGGAACCCCCGCCACGTGCGGCCCTCCCCTACCTTGTGGCGCCTAGGTGACTACCTCCTCTCAAATGCGGATGCTCACCGGTCTATTACACAGGCCCTCTCCCTGTACATCGAAACCAATGTTCCAGCAGACACATCCATATTTACGCATTGGTGTGCCCTTAAGGCGGTAGTTAGGGGAGCGGCTATTCAAGCGGCTGCCTATATTCGCAGGACCTCCCGGGAAAAACAAGTAGAACTCGAAGCCCGCCTTAAAGATTTAGACACCCTACTCAAGCTGAACCCCTCTAATAAGAAAATATATCAAGATCTGATTCGGGTTAGGGATGAGATGAATAAACTGGCTCTAACAGAGGTCCATAAAAACCTTTTCCGACTGCGGCAAAAATTTTATATGCAGGGGGACAAGGCAGGTAGAATGCTTGCACGCAAATTGAGAGGGAAAAATGCTAAAGAGTGAAATCTATTATCAATCTAAATAATACCAAGATAACCGACCCAGCAGATATTGCTAATTCCTTCGCCACTTACTACTCCTCTCTATATAATCTGAAAGACGACGTATCTGTCCCGCAGCCCACACCAGCTCATATAGCGGCCTTTTTGAAAGATATTCATCTCCCCTCCATAGACTCAGATACTCTACAGACTTTAAATCAACCTTGGTCCCTTAGAGAAATTACTCAAGCTATAGACTCACTCCCATTGGACAAAGCTCCAGGCCCCGATGGATTTATAAATAAATTCTATAAATGCTTCAAAGACACTCTTACCCCTGTCCTGGACGGAGTCTATAATTATGCTTCCTCCGTCGGGAATTTCCCAGTAGAAATGTTGGAGGCTCGTGTAGTCGCCTTTCCTAAGCCAGGGAAGAATCCCGCCATGATGCCTAATTATCGCCCCATAGCTCTTTTAAATACTGATTTGAAAATTTATGCAAAATTAGTGGCCAACAGGCTCAACCCCCTGCTCCCCTCACTCATCCATTGTGATCAGGTGGGCTTTGTTTCTGGCAGGCAGTCCCCCGATAACACTAGACGGGTAATAAATGTATTGGACGTCTTTTCTTCATCCGATTCTCCTTTATTGTTGCTATCACTAGACGCGGAGAAGGTGTTTGATTGCCTTCATTGGGGGTACCTACGGGCGGTTCTTTGTAAGTTTGGCCTGACGGGTAGGGTTCTCTCCTCCATTTTAGCTTTATATTCCCACCCCTCAGCAAGAGTGTGTGTGAATGGACTCCTCTCCACTTCTTTTAAGATCACGAATGGAACACGCCAAGGGTGCCCCCTATCCCCGCTAGTATTTGCTCTGGCAATAGAGCCTCTGGCTGAGAAAATACGATCTTCATCATTGATTAAAGGAGTGGAATATCTGGGACATTCTCATAAGATATGTCTATTCGCGGACGATGTCCTTTTAACACTCACTACTCCTACTACCTCCCTGCGAGCTTTACACACACTCTTGTCTGAATATTCAGCTGTATCCTATTATAAACTCAATAGTACCAAGACGGAGGCACTCCCTATTAACTTTCCGCCCCCCCTGTTATCTGCGCTGAAAGCTTCCTACTCATACTCCTGGCAGGATAGAAGCCTCAAATATCTGGGGATCCATATCACTCAGAAATTGGACAACCTAATTTCCGCTAATTACCCCCCCACCCCCACCCCCCCACTGCGCAAAATTACAGCTCTGGTCTCGGACTGGATGATGCATCATGTCTCATGGTTAGGGCGAATAGCTGCACTGAAGATGACGATCCTCCCCAAACTCCTGTATCTATTTAGAGCCATCCCTTTCCTTCTACCCAACTACCTATTGTCCAAATTGAATGCTATATTTAACTCTTATGTTTGGAAAGGTAAGAAACCGAGATTAGCCAGGAAAACAATGACCCTACCCAAACGAGAAGGGGGCCTAGCGTATCCAGATTTGCACTCCTATCAATTGGCTTGCCGACTAGCGCAGATAGGGGCATGGTATTTACATCCTCCGTACAAACCGTGGGTCCGACTTGAACAAGGGCTGGTTGCCCCGCTACCCCTGATCGATGTTTTGTTACTCCCGAAGTCGGAGGGCAAACTATTAACCAATAGATCTCTCTCTGTCCAATCTACACGGAGGGCATGGTTGGAGGTAATGCAAAATGGAAGCGTCATAACTCTCCCCACCCCAGCTCTATCTCTGACGGGCATAGCCTCCCTAATCCCACACTTGAGATTTAATTCTTGGATATTGAAAGGAATCCTGTCTATACAGGATATAATGATGAATAATACCCTTCTCTCTTTTGCCCAGATTCAGGAAAAATTCCTGCTGTCTCACGGAGAATTTTATAAATATTTGCAAATCAGACATTGGCTCCATGGGGCCTCAATGCCCCCCCCATACCCTATCCCCCCTACCCAAACTTGTTCAGAAGCTCCTGGATACCGGGGAAGGCAGGGGAGGTATTACTAAATGGTATAATTACATCATTGATCCCCAACCCCCACAGAAAGCCACCTTCCTAGTGAAATGGGAGGCGGACCTTAGGTGCTCAGTCTCAGAGGAGGAATGGGAGATGGCTTTTAGGTCCTGTTATACAGTATCTAAATGTATATCACATATAGAATTATCATATAAACTTCTCCACCGATTATATTTCACCCCATCCCGTTTACATGCGATGCACCCATCCACGTCCAATATGTGCTGGCGTAACTGTGGTAAGGTCGGTACCTTAATGCATATCTTCTGGGACTGCCCGGTACTTACCCCGCTGTGGACCTCTGTCTTCCACCTCTTAGAGTTAGTGCTGGGCCTTTCGGCAACTCCCCACCCGCGTTTGGCTCTCCTTCATATATATTATGGTGGTCTATCGCCAGGCGATCGTTACATTTTAGGCCATACTCTTATCTCAACCAAAATACTAATTGCTCGCCAATGGCGGTCTACAGGGGTTCCTCATATATCAGCAATAGAGCTGGCCGTACAGTCGCACTGCGAATTTGAGACAGCGGGAGTGGCCTATACCACTAACCCATCCTGCCCACTGCTCCGCTGATATTCGTGGTCTACCTATTGGCATAACCGCTTGCCAGACCCCACGCCCCCTTACGACTCTTAGGAATATATGTTATCATTTTAATACGTATCTACTGCTGGTTGGATTTAGCCTCACGTTGTTCTCCTGTACAATGTTCTTCTTAATATCCTCTATGTAATTTTGTTTTTTATTGCTGAACAATCTGTGTACCCCCTTCAACCCTCCCCCACCCCTTCTCTCTTTTCTGTACCCCTCTCCCTATTGCTTTGTTTACCCGCAAAATAATAAAAATTAATATTAAAAAAAAACTCGAATTCAGGAAACCAACACAAAAATGGGAGATTTTCATGAGCTCACCCTGACTAGACTTTTTCTTACTTTTAATTATATATTATGTTATATATGTCAGTTTTAATTTTGTTTTTATAAATAGAAATGCACAACATCATGGAGGTGTGCAACTGCTACTTTTTTTTTATACAACTGTTAATTAGGCCTAACACAATTCAGTTTGCATGGAAGAGAAAAATAATCTCTCCAGCTGTATCCAAGAAACACCTCAAAATGGTAGGCTAGTCTTGTTCAGATACATAGTGACACAATTACATGGCTTCCTTATGCAGGTACTTATCTACAGGGACCCGGTCAGGATCCCGCCAGTTGAAATACCGACGCAAGGATCCCAACACTACTCAGAATGCAGACACTGGCATCCCGAATAGGGTCACAAGCCCGGCACTGGAATCCCATCCACCCGGATCCCGAACGATCGTGTGCTGGCCAGCAGGAGATGTAAGACGCAGTGGGATGGGTTAGGTTTAGGCTGCAGTGAGAGGGGCTTAGGGTTAGGCACCCCCTGGGCGGGTTAGCCGACAGGGGGACAGGGGGGGAGGGTGAGAGTGGGAGGGTTAGGATTAGGCTGCGGGAAGGGGGGGGGTTAAGTTTAGGCACTACCAGGAAGGGTTAGGGGTAGTGTGTGTGTGTGTGTGTGTGTGTGTGTGTGTGTGTGTGTGTGTGTGTGTGTGTGTGTGTGTGTTGGGGGTGTTTAGGCTGCAGGGAGGGGGGGGGATAGGGGGCCATTGGGGAAAGGTAACTATACTTACCTTCCCCTGTCGGGAATCTGAGAATTGGGATGCCGCTGTCAGTATTCTGACTGCTGGCATATCCATCTCAACCCTATCTATCATGCAATACCATCAGGGCGGTGTCTGATTGGCTCCAAATTATATAGCCAATGTCATCAAGAACTATCTTCAGCGTAAAGAAGAAAAAGGAGTCCTGGAAGTGATAATATGGTCTCCACAGAGCCCTGATCTGAACATCATCGAGTCTGCTTGGGATTACACGAAGAGACAGAAGGATTTGAGCAAGCCTACATCCACAGAAGATATGTGGTTAGTTATCCAAGGGCCTAATTCAGATCTGATCACAGGAGCAAATTTGTTAGCTAATGGGCAAAACCAAGTACACTGCAGGGGGGGCAGATATAACATGTGCAGAGAGAGTTAGATTTAGGTGGGTTATATGGTTTCTGTGCAGGGTAAATGCTGGCTCCTTTATTTTAACACTGCAATTTAGATTTCAGTTTGCACACACCCCACCGAAATCCAACTCTCTCTGCACATGTTATATCTGCCCCCCCTGCAGTGCACATGGGGGGTAATTCAGACCTGATCACTAGGCTGTGTTTTCATACAGCAGGCGATCAGGTCTAAACTGCACAGGTGCATTGCACGGGTACAAAGCGGATCGCTGCTCAGGATCCATTCGCACAGGCGTTTGCAAGGAGACTGACAGGAAGAAGACATTTGTGGATGGCAACTGACCGTTTTCTGGGAGTGGTTGGAAAAATGCAGGCGTGTCCATGCGTTTGAAGGGAGGGTTCCTGACGTCAATTCCAGTCCCGGACAGGCTGATGTGATTGCAGCGGCTGAGTAAGTCCTGGGCTGTGCAGAGACTGCATAAGATCTGTTTGTACAGCTCTGCTACACATGCGTTCACACTCTTGCACAGCTAAAATACACTCCCCCTGTAGGCGGCGACTATCTGATCACAGCAGTGCAAAAATTAGCTAACAAATTTGCTGCTGCGATCAGATCTGATTTAGGCCCCAAGATGCAGCATATTTTCCACACCTGCCTAAAACTTTTGCACAGTAATGTGTGTGTGTGACGTGCAGTTAGGTGAGGCAGAGCCTCTCCTGTCATACTCCAGAGTTTTGACTATACACATGATAAGGAAATACAAAATATTATGAATATGTTTTGTATTATTCAAATCATTGTTGTAGTCAAAACTAGTCTATGACAGGAGAGGCCTGCCTCCCCTTCTCACCTTGTCCGCACATCACTGATCAAAACTTACCAAATTTCCAGTAGTATATATATGGCTGCACCTTAGTATAAGGCCTACTTGAACCCTTGGGTTCATATGTGTGTGTGTAAATCTGGCTTTGATACTAGTCATTGCCTCTCCAGCCTTTTGTTGTTGATCTTGTTGAACTTGCTTCGCCCTTAATACTCTTTCAATAACAAGGCAGTGTGTGACTAAATGACTATTAGCACTACTACATACCGTTCCTACAGGAACCAGTATGTAGATCTTCAACTGCGACATCTGAAGAGGAGCTAGTGGTTTGGAGGCAGGCATCTTCTGTCTGCTAATCACTAGACGCAAATACCAATTCAGTATAATATGCCTAAAACATCCTCACAGCTTTAAATGTGGCCTAAAATACACATTGCACTATTTTAGCAGCTTTTTTTTATTCATGTTCATTAATGCAGCCCTGTCATCATTTACACAAGATTATAGATCTTTGTTTTCCATTCAATAAGGTATATGCAATTGCGGTCGAATTCGCGGCAATTATCGCCGTTTTTTAATTCGACCAAATTCGCCAGGTGAATCCCGGCAGGTGCCTGCCGGGATTCACCATATTCAATGAAAAACGGATTCGCCAGAATCGCGGGCGAAAATCGGCCGATTTGGCGGATTTTGCCGCGATTTTAAAAAACGGGAAAAAAACGTGAAAAACCCGAAAAAAAAATGGCGTGGGGTCCCCCCTCCAAAGCATAACCAGCCTCGGGCTCTTTGAGCTGGTCCTGGTTCTAAAAATGCAGGGGAAAAATTGGCCAGGGATCCCCCGTATTTTTAAAACCAGCACCGGGCTCTGCGCCTGATGCTGGTGCCAAAAATACGGGGGACAAAAAGAGTAGGGGTCCCCCGTATTTTTAACACCAGCATCGGGCTCCACTAGCTGGACAGATAATGCCACAGCCGGGGGTCACTTTTATGCCGTGCCCTGCGGCCGTGGCATTAAATATCCAACTAGTCACCCCTGGCCGGGGTACCCTGGGGGAGTGGGGACCCCTTCAATCAAGGGGTCCCCCCCCCCCAGCCACCCAAGGGCCAGGGGTGAAGCCCGAGGCTGTCCCCCCCCATCCAATGGGCTGCGGATGGGGGGGCTGATAGCCTTTGTGATAATAAAAAGATATTGTTTTTTCCATTAGTACTACAAGTCCCAGCAAGCCTCCCCCGCAAGCTGGTACTTGGAGAACCACAAGTACCAGCATGCGGGAGAAAAACGGGCCCGCTGGTACCTGTAGTACTACTGGAAAAAAAATACCCAAATAAAAACAGGACACAGACACCGTGACTTGTACAACTTTATTACACACTGCTGACACACACATACTTACCTATGTTGACACGCCGACTGCCACGGTCGCCGACGATCCGAGGGTACCTGTGAAAAAATTATACTCACCTTCCAGCGTCCAGAGGTACATCCACGTCCAGAGGTAAATCCACGTTCTTGGCAAAAAAACAAACCGAACACCGATCCATACCGGACTAGAAAGGGGTCCAATGTTTTCACATCAGACCCCTTTCTCCCGAATGCCGGGACATCACGTGACTCCTGTCACTGACGTCCCTTCAGCCAATCAGGAAGCGCTACTTCCGTGGCGCTCACCTGATTGGCTGTCCGCTGTCTGTACTGTGACAGCGCATCGCAAAGCCGCTCCATTACTTTCAATGGTGGGAACTTTGCGGGTAGCGGTGGGGTCACCCGCCGGTCAGCCGCTGACCGGCGGGTGACCTCACCGCTAGCCGCAAAGTTCCCACCATTGAATATAATGGAGGGAGCTGTGCGATGCGCTGTCACAGTGCAGACAGCGCTCAGCCAATCAGGTGAGCGCAACGAAGTTGCGCTTCCTGATTGGCTTAGAGACCTGTCAGTGACAGCTGTCACTGACAGGTCTCATTCGTGGAAAGGTGTCCCATGTGTCAGCATGGGACCCCTTTCAGTCCGTTTTTGGTGCAGGTATTTGCGTTTTCTTATTTTGCCAAGTCCGTGGATTTATCTCTGGACCATGGTTGAGGTGAGTATTTTGAACTTTTCTTTACAGGTATCCGTGGATTCTACATGGAGAAGAGGACCGATGTCGGCGTGTGAACATAGGTAAGTATGTGTGTGTCGACGTATGAAATAAAGTTTTACTGTCGACGGTGTGTGTGTCCTGTTTTTATTTGGGTATTTTTTTCCCAGTAGTACTACAGGTACCAGCGGGCCCGTTTTTCTCCCGCATGCTGGTACTTGTGGTTCTCCAAGTACCAGCTTGCGGGGGAGGCTTGCTGGGACTTGTAGTACTATTGGAAAAAACAATATCTTTTTATTATCACAAAGGCTATCAGCCCCCCCATCCGCAGCCCATTGGATGGGGGGGGACAGCCTCGGGCTTCACCCCTGGCCCTTGGGTGGCTGGGGGGGGGGGGACCCCTTGATTGAAGGGGTCCCCACTCCCCCAGGGTACCCCGGCCAGGGGTGACTAGTTGGATATTTGATGCCACGGCCGCAGGGCACGGCATAAAAGTGACCCCCGGCTGTGGCATTATCTGTCCAGCTAGTGGAGCCCGATGCTGGTGTTAAAAATACGGGGGACCCCTACTCTTTTTGTCCCCCGTATTTTTGGCACCAGCACCAGGCGCAGAGCCCGGTGCTGGTTTTAAAAATACGGGGGATCCCCTGTCAATTTTTTCCCCGCATTTTTAGAACCAGGACCAGCTCAATGAGCCCGAGGCTGGTTATGCTTTGGAGGGGGGACCCCACGCCATTTTTTTTTATGATTTTACCCTTCCAGCATAAAAAAAAAAAAATAATAATAATATTTTAAAAAATATATAAATAATATTTGTGCCTCCCAAAAAAAAAAAAAAAGTACCTAATCCCTTCTAATATAAATAGATCTGCTATTCCCAAAAAAAAAAAACACCAAAAAAAACATGTTTAAATTTTTTTTATTTGTTTTCACCCTCCAAAGTGTGGCGGATTGAAAATGACGAATTTGCTGTCTAAAAGCACTGCTGTCGAATTTCAAAACTTGAATTGAATATGCTTTGGTCGAATTGCAGCACTTGTATCATTGCAGAAAAGTCGAATTTGCAAAAATTCGAATTTCAAAAAGTCGAATTTTGAAAGTCCGTTTTTTGGTCGGAAAGCACTGGATTGCATAGGGGAATTTTTTTTTTTGGTCGAAAATGACCCGAAATTCGACAATTTCGGGAATTCGACCACAATTGCATATACCTGATATACTGCTGCTTAAAAAATGTGAAATCTGGACATGCAGGAGATAAATGCTAGTCTGGATACAAAACGGTGCTCTGATTTTAGTCACACATGCCTTACGATCCAAACATTCTACTACATTTTTCTCTGAGTTATAACCACAAATCAACATTACAGTATTTAGCTAATACAGTCATGCAAAAAATAAAGTACACTTGCTGAAATCCATTTTTACATATTTAGGTACTCAAATTTGATAAATGTAATCTTACGAGACAAACAATACATAACAGATTTTACTTTGCCTGCATGTAATCTTCAGAAAAAAATAAAATAAAATCATAATTATAATAATAGGAGTCAGGAGGGGGGAAAACCCCAAAAAAAGTATAACTTTCCAAACCATTACACAAGGTAATTTCCTGATTATCAACTACACTCCAGTAGCCGGCGATTAAAACGTGCTGCCATTATATATATATATATATATATAAAAAAAGCTAACACTACTCCTCACCTCTATGGGGGGAATTCAAGTGTTTTGCACGCCGGTGGTCCCTTGATGCTGCCTGAAGCAATTCAAATGTTGATCCATTCATGCATGCACAGCAACCGGTGCTGACATTACTGTTATGTTGTTTTCCGTAATTTTGAAGGGCTGGTGAATCGTCTCTATATAAGGGCGATATTCAATTGGTTTTCTTGCCAGCAGCCAGTAGGTGGCGCCCAATGGAGCTATTCAATTGTTGCTCCATTCGGGTGCAATCAGCTGCCAGTGCCGGCATTTCAGCTTGCACCACCCCGCTCAAAAGGGACTTTTTGTGACGCGCCCATTACGCGGCTAAACCTGACCTCTCTGGGCGCAACAAGCATAATAAAAAGAAACAATTGAATATCGCCCCCCAATCTACCGTCACTTTAGACAGGATATAGGGCGTGATAAACAATTGAATATCGCCCTTAAAGCAGAAACTTTGGCAACTTAGTTAAGAGCATCCAGTTTTTGCTAACACCATGCCAAAGAAATAAAGACATCTGCAAATATCTTTAAGACGCAACTGTTGCTGTTGGTCAGTCTACAAAATGCTACAAGGCTATTTCCAAACAATATGAAGTTCCTCATTTTCTACAGAAAAAGGAAGAATGCAGAAAAAGAAGAACATTGAAGACAGTTGTAATATGTGAATGCCCATGAAAATTTACCCAACGATCAAACTAGAAGTTGCCCAAGGAAACTGTAAATAATTCAAAGGCTTCTTCCAGGGATCTACAGGGTTTTGTTAACACAATAAACTTTAAAGGTTATGACTGTCTTCAGAATAATAATGAACAAGTACGGTTTTCATTTAAATAGGTATAATGGAGCGCTGTAAGGAAAAAATTAGTTAGCAATCCCAGTAATGTTAACAGCTCATTTGTGACAAATTGTGGTTGGTGTCCGGAATTTATTGGTGAAGCAATGTATTCCTGGATTCCATAAGTATGCCTCCTGGGGTGTCCGCAGCAAGTGATCGCTAACTAGCTGTCTCTAACAGTACCTTTCAGTGCTGTAGTTTTCTCCTCCCACGGCTGGTCTCCGAGTCTTTGCTTCCGTGCAAGCACTTCCGGTTGCGGTGGCTTAGCACTTCTGGTTGCCATATCTCGTGGTGCAATGCGTTTCGTGCATGAGCACTTAGTCATGGATGCCTTAGGTAGCATGGGGAACTTTATTTATAGTTAAAAAAAATAAGATTTTACTTACCGGTAAATCTATTTCTCGTAGTCCGTAGTGGATGCTGGGGACTCCGTAAGGACCATGGGGAATAGACGGGCTCCGCAGGAGACATGGGCACTTTAAGAAAGAATTTAGATTCTGGTGTGCTCTGGCTCCTCCCTCTATGTCCCTCCTCCAGACCTCAGTTAGAGAAACTGTGCCCGGAAGAGCTGACAGCAGGGCCGGCGCCACCATTAGGCAGCTGCCTATGGGCGGCAGCACTTGAAAGGCGGCGCTGAGTGCAGCAAACAAAAAACAAAAAAGGAAGTGACTGCTCTGCGCTCGCCATTTGGGATGTCAGGCAACCGCTTCCGCTACCCCCTAACCCGGTGTCAGAAAAACTATTCCCACATCCGCCTCTTGTGTCACTCACTTCCCCCCACCGTCCCGACCTGATGACCAATGCCATGTATCAGATGATCTGCTCCCGGCGACGGGTCCACAAACCAGCTAAGGAGGCAACAAATCTGCTGGAGCCCGTGGAGGAGGCGGAGGGCGGGACTTTCACCCGACGAGGAGAGGGCTTGTCTTTAACTGGCAGTACGGGGAAAGTCGTGGTTATCTTCACCGGGAGCTCGGGCTGTCCCCCGCCCCGCCTCCCGCCTCTGCCTCCGCACACCTCGCAACTCATCCTCATCCTGCCGAGAGGTGAGTAGCAGCGCGGGGACGTGCAGGCGCCGCGCCATACATTGTTTCCTGCCAGCGTCCAGCATCTACTCTCCCTGCTCTACACCTTTGTGCTCCGTGCAGCCGACATTGAGCCACATCCTCCTACATCATGACCGCCGTGTGGGACGCTTAGGTTAGGTGTAGGTTGTGGGGGGAGGGTTAGGGTTAGGCACACCTGGGGAGGGTTAGGCTGGGGGGGAAGGAGGGCTATGTTTACGCTGCAGGAAGGGGGTGGTTAGTGTTAGGTACCAACGGGGAGGGTTAGGATTAAGCTGGGGTGGAGGGGGGACAATTAGGGTCAGGCTGCAGGAAAGGTGTGTTAGGGTTTGGGGGGGTGGGGGTTAGGGATCAGGGTTAGCTTAATTAGTAAGTGTCAGGATTTTACAATCAGCCTGGCACTCCGTTTTGGATGTTGATTGGCCCCGGTGCCCTGAGTGCGGAGGATAGTATATAGGATGTGACAAAGGGGTTAGGCACCCCGAAACGTTGGACTATGTGATGTCAATTTTTTTGACTACACTTTGCTCTTTTTAAACGACTCCGAGTGCCGCAGTATCAATTCTATATACTATCCTCCGCACTCAGGGCACCGGGGCCAATCAACATCCAAAACGGAGTGCCAGGCTGATTGTAAAATCCTGACACTAATTAAGTAAGCTAACCCTGATCCCTAACCCCCACCCCCCCAAACCCTAACACACCTTTCCTGCAGCCTGACCCTAATTGTCCCCCCTCCACAGAATTTAGAAAGCATATAAACGTGTATTCAAAGCATTCAAATAACAGGTGCAGACATAGTTACAGATAGATATATATATATATATATATATATATTACAGTGCCTGAAGTGGACCGGTATACAACGGTATGGTATACCAGCACTTCTTCGAGCACTGTCCCCCGAATGGTCCACCACCGCATCAAGCTGACATCAGCGCTACTATTTAAAATCTGCCGCAGACCGGCAGCCAATCAGTAGCAGCAGCTCCTGATTGGCACCTGTCCCTGAGCCCTGACAAGTGAGGCTGCAAGGTTCGGCTCCCACATGCAGCATGATTACGCCAAGGCTCCGACTCCTGCCCCCCTGACAGCTCCGCTGCCCAGCTCTGGCTTTCTCCTGATAACAACTCGGGTGGCCGGCTCCCGCTCCACAGCACAGAGGCCCGGCTCCAGCTCCTGTATGCTGATAACCCCCAGCTACCGGGCAACTGGTGAGCAGAGGGAAACTGATGGAGGAGAGTGTCATGGTGGGGACAGTGTGTGTTTGTGTGTAAATATGGCTGTGTGTGTAAATATATATATACATGTGTGTATACTGTATGTGGCTGTGAGTGTGTAGATATGTGGCTATGTGTGTGGCATAATGTGAATTTCGGCTCATTCCATGTGGCATAATGTGAATTTCAGCTTATTCCGTGTGCTCTAATGTGAATTTTGGCTCATACCGTGTGCTCTAATGTTAATTTTGGCTCATACCATGTGCTATAATGTGATTTTCGGCTCATGCTGTGTGGTATAATGTGAATTTTGGCTCATACCGTGTGCTATAGTGTGAATTACAGCTCATACCATGTGCTATAGTGTGATTTTCGGCTCATACTGTGTGCTATAATGTGAATTTCGGCTCATATCGTGTGCTATAATGTGAATTTCGCCTCATTCCATGTGGTATAACGTGAATTTCGGCTCATTCTGTGTGCTATAACTTGAATTTCGGCTCATACCGTGTGCTATAACGTGAATTTCGGCTCATACTGTGTGCTATAATGTCAATTTCGGCTCATACCATGTGCTATAATGTGAATTTCGCCTCATACCGTGTGCTATAATGTGATTTTTGGCTCAAACTGTGTGGTATAATGTGAAAGGGGAACCAGTACTAGAAAGTATAAGGGGTCCTACTGTTGTGGTGCAAAATGTGTATAAGGGGTGGTAAACTACACTGATGGCATGCCCCCTATGGAGTGGCCACGCACCCTTTTTTGGAGCAGCGCGCACATAATTACAACCTTCACTTTTCCATACCCCCACTTTAAAATTTCCACTTCGACCACTGTGTGTGTGTGTGTATAAATATATAAAATACACACACACACACACACACACACACACACATTTTAAATGTATCCATGCTTGGCCACAGGTGACTTAATTAGCACCCTAGTCAATTTGATTTACCCATCTGTGCTGAGCCATGGATATACCTAAAACCTGGACCGTTGGGGTTCCTTGAAGACCGCGTTTGGGAACCTGTGCCTTAACCCAAACTGCTAAAACAACCCTAATATCCTATCCCTAAATTTTACCTGAGGGCTCTGTATTTTGGCAGGGGGGGGCGCTGACTATTTGCCTAGGGTGCTGAGAAACCTTGCACCGGCCCTGGCTGACAGTACAAGGAAAGGATTTTGGAAATCCAGGGCAAGACTCATACCAGCCACACCAATCACAACGTATAACTTGTGACAAACTTACCCAGTTAACAGTATGAACAACAACAGAGCATCAGATCAACCCTGATGCAACTATAACATAACCCTTATTTAAGCAATAACTATATACAAGCATTGCAGAAGAAGTCCGCACTTGGGCCCTCATTCCGAGTTGTTCGCTCTGTAAAAATCTTCGCATCGCATCGATTTTCCGCTTAATGCGCAATGTCCGCACTGCGACTGCGCCAAGTAAATTTGCTATGCACTTAGTAATTTTACTCACGGCTTTTTCATCGGTCTGGCGATCGTAATGTGATTGACAGGAAATGGGTGTTACTGGGCGAAAACAGGCCGTTTTATGGGCGTGTGGGAAAAAACGCTACCGTTTCCGGAAAAAACGCAGGAGTGGCCGGAGAAACGGAGGAGTGTCTGGGCGAACGCTGGGTGTGTTTGTGACGTCAAACCAGGGACGACAAGCACTGAACTGATCGCAGATGCCGAGTAAGTCTGAAGCTACTCAGAAACTGCTACGAGGTGTGTAATCGCAATATTGCGATTACTTCGTTCGCAATTTTAAGATGCTAAGATTCACTCCCAGTAGGCGGCGGCTTAGCGTGAGCAACTCTGCTAAAATCGCCTTGCGAGCGAACAACTCGGAATGACCTCCTTGGGACGGGCGCCCAGCATCCACTACGGACTACGAGAAATAGATTTACCGGTAAGTAAAATCTTATTTTCTCTAACGTCCTAGAGGATGCTGGGGACTCCGTAAGGACCATGGGGATTACTCTGCAGCCACCACAGAAGAGACACCCTGGCCCTGCGGGACAGGGTGATCAACCGATGCATCTGTAGATGTGATCCGGACCACTTGTCCAACAGATCCCATTGGAAAGTCCTCGCATGGAACCTGCCAAAGGGAATGGCCTCGTATGAGGCCACCATCTTTCCCAGGACTCGAGTGCAATGATGCACGGACACCTGTCTTGTTTTCAAAAGGTTCCTGACCAGAGTCATAAGTTCCTGGGCTATTTCTATCGGAAGATAAACCCTTTTCTGGGTCGTGTCCAGAATCATGCCCAAGAAGGGCAGACGAGTCGTAGGAACCAACTGCGACTTTGGGATATTGAGAATTCAGCCGTGTTGTTGTAACACTTTCAGTGAAAGAGATACGCTGTTCAGCAACTGCTCTCTTGATCTCGCTTTTATGAGAAGATCGTCCAAGTACGGGATAATTGTGACACCCTGCTTGCGCAGGAGCACCATCATTTCCATTACCTTGGTGAAAATCCTCGGAGCCGTTGAGAGACCAAACGGCAACGTCTGAAATTGGTAATGACAGTCCTGTACCGCAAATCTTAGGTACGCCTGATGAGGTCGATAAAGGATGCGTACCTTCATGTCCCCATTTATGTCCAGTGACACCATAAAATCCTCCCCTTCCAGGCTGGCGATGACCGCTCTTAGCGATTCCATCTTGAACTTGAACCTCTTCAAGTATAGATTCAGTTTAAAATCTCTGAGCTGATGACAGTATAGGACAAGTACAGGGTAAATAAACATAGCTACAGCAGCAGATGACACTGAAATAAGTATCAGGTGGCAGAAGACGGCTGGATGTGGTACAGTTGAAGATTAAGTAAAAAAAAGGATGAGCACATGAGGGAAGATTTACATAAAGATTTAAACAGAATTAAACGAAACAACATTACTAAATTGTGAAACACGTATATAAATATAGGGTTCTGGCTCTGAGTCAGACGCAGCTCCTTATACAGCTGCAAATAGCAAGTTTTAGTATACTGTACATACACGGTATGTAGTTAAATTGCAGCTGAACGACGGCATAATGCCAGCGCCAAAATCCCGGTAGAGCTCGGGATCCCGGCATCTAAATACAGACGCCCAGAATCCCAAACCTTCTTTGTGTGTCTGTGTGTGTGGGGTTAGGTTTAGGCATTAGAAGGGGGGTTTGGGTAAGGGTGCAGGGACGGGAAGGGTATGATTAGATACTGGGAAGGCGGGGGAGGGGGGGGGGGTGTAGGGTTAGGCACTGAAGGGGGGGAGGGGTTTAGGGTTAAGCACCACCGGGGAGGGTATGAGTTAAGCACCCACAAGGGAGAGTTAGGGTTTGGCACCCACAAGAGAGGGTTAGGGTACTTTTGGAGGGGCTGTCAGGATTCTGATCGCCGGCCTCCCGTCAATCGGGATATCATACTGAACCTGCATGCACAGTAGTGTAGTTACACACTTTTATACATTTCTGGATGATTCTTAGACAGATCTGGATCTCTCTTTAGCTCCTTTATGATGCTATGGGGGTCATTCCGAGTTGATCGTAGCTGTGCTAAATTTAGCACAGCTATGATCATTCACACTGACATGCAGGGGGACGCCCAGCACAGGGCTAGTCCGCCCGCATGTCAGTGCCCCCCCCCCGCAGAAGAGCAAAGGCATCGCACAGCGGCGATGCCTTTGCACTTCAAGAGTAGCTCCCGGCCAGCGCAGCTTTTGCGTGCTGACCGGAAGCTACTCATTGCCCCTCCGGCCCGCAGCGGCTGCTGCGGCCCGCCCCCCGACCGGTCCGTCCACGCCTGCGTTGGCCGGACCGCTCCCACGAAATGGCGTCCAAACGGCGGCGTTCCACCCCCTCCCATCCAGCGATCGCATCTGCCTGTCAATCAGGCAGAGGCGATCGCAGCCCTGCTATGGCCTTCGGCCGTCTGGCATGCGCCGGCGGCACTACGGCGCCGGCGCATGTGCAGTAGGGACCCGTTCGCTCAGCTGCAACAAAAAGAAGCGAGCAAACAAGGCAGAATGACCCCCTATGTTTGTTTGATTTATATTTTTTTGTTTCTCCCTGTCATATATCTAATCTAACTCTCTGTGCACGTTAGATCTGCCTCCCCTGCAGTGCACATGGGCCCTCATTCCGAGTTGATCGCTTGCTAGCTGTTTTTAGCACCCGTGCAAATGCATAGTCGCCGCCCACGGGGGAGTGTATTTTCATTTTGCAAGTGTGCGAACGCCTGTGCAGCCGAGCTCTGCAAAAACATTTTGTGCAGTTTCAGAGTAGGTCTGAACTTACTCAGCCCTTGCGATCACTTCAGTCTTTTTGGTGCCAGAATTGGCGTCACACACCCGCCCTTCAAACACCCGGACATGCCTGCGTTTTCCCTATCACTCCCAGAAAACGGTCAGTTGACACCCATAAACGCCCTCTTTCGGTCAATCTTTTTGCGATCGGCTGTGCGTATGGATTCTTCGTTAAATCCATAGCTCAGCAACGATCCGCATTGTACCCGAACGACACGCGTGCGCATTGCGGTGCATACGCATGCGCAGGAGAGACCCGATTGCAGCGCAGCGAAAATCGGCAGCGTGCGATCAACTCGGAATGACCCCCTTGGTTTTGTCCATTAGAGAACAATGTTGCTGCTGTGATCAAGTCTGAATTAGGCCCTATGTTTCCATATTTTCTTGGAACACACGTTATTATTGGAGTAAACTCTCTTGTCCATTTTATCTTTACTCTAGTTTTTGGTCCCATAATCATGTTTACAATATACTTCCTCACTTTAAAAGTCCTTGAGTGCTGTCCGTTTTCTCTGAATGGGCCAGATGTACTAAGCCTTGAAAAGTGATAAAAAAAATAAGATTTTAAACCTACCGGTAAATCTATTTCTCCTAGTCCGTAGAGGATGCTGGGGACTCCGTAAGGACCAAGGGGTATAGATGGGCTGCGCAGGAGATAGGGCACCTAAAAAGAACTTTGACTATGGGTGTGTACTGGCTCCTCCCTCTATGCCCCTCCTCCAGACCTCAGTTAGAGAACTGTGCCCAGAGGAGATAGACAATACAAGGTAGGATTTAGCAATCCAAGGGCAAGATTCATACCAGCCCACACCAATCATACCATGTAACCTGGAACATACATAACCAGTTAACAGTATGAACAAACGACAGTAACGGTCCAAGACCGATGTCAGCTGTAACATAACCCTTATGTAAGCAACAACTATATACAAGTCTTGCAGAGTTTACGCACTGGGACGGGCGCCCAGCATCCTCTACGGACTAGGAGAAATAGATTTACCGGTAGGTTTAAAATCTTATTTTCTCTTACGTCCTAGAGGATGCTGGGGACTCCGTAAGGACCATGGGGTTTATACCAAAGCATCCAATCGGGCGGGAGAGTGCGTATGACTCTGCAACACCGACTGAGCAAACGCTAGGTCCTCATCAGCCAGGGTATCAAACTTGTAGAATTTAGCAAAAGTGTTTGACCCCGACCAAGTCGCCGCTCGGCAAAGTTGTAATGCCGAGACGCCTCGGGCAGCCGCCCAAGAAGAGCCCACCTTCCTAGTGGAATGGGCCTTAACCGAATTTGGTACCGGCAATCCAGCCGTAGAGTGAGCCTGCTGAATCATAATTACAGATCCAGCGAGCAATAGTCTGCTTCGAAGCAGAAGCGCCAATCTTATTGGCCGCATACAGGACAAACAGAGCCTCTGTTTTCCTAATTCTAGCCGTCCTGGCTACATAAATCTTTAAGGCCCTGATTACGTCCAGGGATCTGGAATCCTCCAGGTCACTTGTTGCCACAGGCACCACAATAGGTTGATTCATATGGAACGAAGAAACCACTTTAGGCAAAAATTGCGGACGTGTCCTCAATTCAGCTCGATCCACATGAAAAATCAAGTAGGGGCTCTTGTGTTACAAAGCCGCCAATTCTGACACTCGCCTTGCTGATGCTAAGGCCAACAACATGACCACCTTCCAGGTAAGAAATTTCAACTCAACCTTGTTAAACGGTTCAAACCAGTGTGATTTTAGGAACTGCAACACCACGTTCAGGTCCCATGGTGCCACTGGAGGCACAAAAGTGGGCTGGATGTGCAGCACTCCCTTTACAAACGTCTGGACTTCTGGAAGAGAAGCCAATTCCTTCTGAAAGAAAATCGAGAGGGCCGAAATCTGTACCTTAACAGAGCCTAATTTCAGGCCCATATCCACTCCTGTGTGTAGGAAGTGGAGAAAACGACCCAGATGAAAATCTTCCGTAGATGCATTCTTGGTTTCACACCAAGACACATACTTTCGCCAGATACGGTGATAATGCTTAACCGTCACCTCCTTCCTAGCCTTTATTAAAGTAGAGATGACCTCATCCGGAATCCCCTTTTTCGCTAGGATTCGGCGTTCAACCGCCATGCCGTCAAACGTAACCGCGGTAAGTCTTGAAATACACAGGGCCCCTGCTGCAACAGGTCTTCCCTCAGAGGAAGAGGCCAGGGATCTCCTGTGAGCATCTCTTGTAGATCCGAGTACCAGGCCCTTCCAGGTCAGTCTGGGACAACGAGTATCGTTCGTACTCTTCTTCGTCTTATGATCCTCAACACTTTTGTGATGAGAGGAAGAGGAGGAAACACGTAAACCGATATGAACACCCACGGGGTTACCAGAGCGTCTACTGCTATTGCCTGAGGGTCCCGAGACCTGGCGCAATACCTCCAAAGTTTTTTGTTGAGGCGTGACGCCATCATGTCTATTTGAGGAGTTCCCCAAAGACGTGTTACTTCTGCAAAGACTTCTTGATGAAGTCCCCACTCTCCTGGATGGAGATCGTGTCTGCTGAGGAAGTCTGCTTCCCAGTTGTCCACTCCCGGAATGAAGACAGCAGACAGAGCGCTTACATGATTTTCCGCCCAGCGAAGGATCCTTGAGGCTTCCGCCATCGCGACTCTGCTTTTTGTCCCGCCTTGGCGGTTCACATGAGCCACTGCTGTGACATTGTCTGACTGAATCAGAACCGGTAGGTTTCGAAGAAAACTCTCCGCTTGTCGAAGGCCGTTGTAAATGGCCCTGAGTTCCAACACATTGATGTGTAGACAGGACTCCTGGTCTGACCAAAGACCCTGAAAATGTTTACCCTGTGTGACCGCTCCCCATCCTCGGCGGCTCGCGTCCGTGGTAAGCAGGATCCAATCCTGAATTCCGAACCTGCGAACATCCAGGAGGTGAGCACTTTGCAACCACCACAGGAGGGACACTCTGGTCCCTGGGGACAGTTATTTTCCGATGTAAGTGCAGATGGGACCCAGACCACTTGTCCAGAAGGTCCCATTGAAAAGTCCTTGCATGGAACCTTCCGAAGGGAATGGCCTCGTAGGCCGCCACCATTTTCCCCAGAACTCGAGTGCATTGGTGAACTGACACCCTTTTCGGTTTTAGCAGGTCTCTGACCATGTTCTGTATGTCTTGGGCTTTCTCTATTGGGAGGAAGACCTTCATTTGTTCCGTATCCAGTATCATACCTAGGAACGGTAGTCGAGTTGTCGGAATCAACTGTGACTTTGGTAGATTTAGAATCCAACCGTGTTGCTGGAGCACTCTCAGCGAGAGCGCCACACTGCTCAGCAATTTCTCCCTTGATCTCGCTTTTATCAGGAGATCGTCCAAGTATGGGATAATTGTGACTCCATGCTTGCGCAGGACCACCATCATTTCCGCCATTATCTTGGTGAAAATCCTCGGGGCCGTGGAGAGTCCAAACGGCAACGTCTGAAATTGGTAATGACAATCCTGTACAGCGAATCTCACGTATTCCTGATGGGGGGCATATATGGGGACATGAAGGTACGCATCCTTTATGTCCAGATACACCATAAACTCCCCCTCCTCCATGTTGGCTATTATCGCTCTGAGAGATTCCATTTTGAATTTGAATCTTTATGTACAGGTTTAGGGATTTCAGATTCAAAATAGGTCTGACCGAACCGTCCGGTTTCGGGACCACAAATAGGGTTGAGTAGTAACCTCTTCCCTGCTGGTGCAGGGGAACCTTGATTATCACTTGCTGTATACACAGCATTTTAATTGCAGCTAACACTATATCCCTTTCCGATGTGGAAGCTGGTAGGGCTGCTTTGAAAAATCGGCGCGGGGGCACCTCCTCGAATTCCAATTTGTAACCCTGGGAAACTATTTCAAACACCCAGGGATTCAGGTCCGAACTGACCCAGGCCTGACTGAAAAGTCGAAGACGTGCCCCCACCAGTGCGGACTCCCTCAGGGAGGCCCCAGCGTCATGCTGTGGGTTTTGGAGCAGCCGGGGAGGACTTTTGTTCCTGGGCACCTGCCGAAGCAGGTGCTCTCTTGCCTCTGTCCTTACCTCTGGCGAGGAAAGAGGATCCCCGACCTCTTTTGTACTTGTGCGACCGAAAGGACTGCATCTGATAGGGTGTTACTTTCTTTTGCTGTTGGGGAATATATGGTAAAAAATTTGATTTACCTGCTGTAGCTGTGGAAACCAGGTCCGTCAGCCCATCCCCAAACAATACATCACCCTTATAGGGTAGTACTTCCATATGTTTTTTGGAATCCGCATCACCCGTCCATTGGCGAGTCCATAAGGATCTTCTCGCTGAGACAGACATGGCATTGGCCCTAGAAGCTAGCAATCCAATGTCCCTTTGAGCATCCCTCATAAATAAGACTGCGTCTTTAATATGGGCTAGAGTTAGGAATATAGTATCCTTATACATATTATCAAATTGATCTGTCAGCTCATCTGTGCAAGCTGCAATTGCGCTACACACCCATGCCGACGCAATTGTCGGTCTTAGCACAGCACCCGTATGAGAATAAATACACTTTAAGGTAGTTTCTTGCCTGCGATCTGCAGGGTCCTTAAGGGCCGCTGTGTCAGGAGACGGTAGCGCCACTTTCTTGGACAAGCGCGTCAGAGCCTTGTCCACAGTGGGGGGTGATTCCCAAATCTCCCTGTCCTGCTTAGGGAAAGGGTATGCCATATAAATTCTTTTGGGGATCTGCGGTCTCTTATCCGGAGTCTCCCAAGCTTTTCCAAAGAATTCATTTAATTCATGAGATGTGGGAAAGTTAATAATCTGTTTCTTTTCCTCAAACATGTGTACCCTTGTGTCGGGGACAGAGGGTTCATCCACAATATGCAACACATCCCGTATTGCCACAATCATACACTGAATGGTTTTAGTCACCCTAGGGTGCAATTTTACTTCGTCATAGTCGACACTGGAATCAGAATCCGTGTCGGTAGTAGTGTCTTGTGTTAAGGGACGCTTTTGAGACCCCGACAATCATACACTGAATGGTTTTAGTCACCCTAGGGTGCAATTTTACTTCGTCATAGTCGACACTGGAATCAGAATCCATGTTGGTAGTAGTGTCTTGTGTTAAGGGACGCTTTTGAGACCCCGACGGACCCTGTGAGTCGGTCCAATCCGAGGATTGACCCCCTGATGTCCCCCCTAAATCAGCCTTATCAAGCCTTTTATGTAAAGATGCCACACTTGCATTCAACATATGCCACATGTCCATCGAATCTGGAGTCGGCACAACCGACGGGGACACACCACTCATTTGCTCCACCTCTTCCTTGGAGAAGCCTTCCGCCTCAGACATGTCGACACACACGTACCGACACCCCACACACACAGGGATTAACCTATAAGGGGACAAAACCCCAACCAGGTCCTAAGGAGAGACAGAGAGAGAGTATGCCAGCACACACCAGCGCTTAAAAACACTGGAAAAAATATGACCAGATAGCGCTTTTTTATATACAATAAGCCAGTTCCCACTCACTGCGTCGCTAATGTGCCCCTCTCCTCTTTTTTCCAGCCTGTGAAGTTCAGCAGGGGAGAGACCAGGGAGCCAGCGGTTTCCTCATGCAGCTTCTGTGGAGAAAATGGCGCTGGTTAGTGCTGAGGATCAAGCCCCGCCCACCCGACGGCGGGCTTCGGTCCCGGTGATTTTTCAATAAAATGGCGGGGGGGATCATAGATTTACTGCCTCCGCAGCCTAATCAAACTGTATTTGGCCAAAATGTGAGGTTTATTGCTGCCCAGGGCGCCCCCCCTGCACCCTTCAGTGCTACTCAGTGTGTGTGTGACTGGGAGCAATTGCGCGCTGCTTACCGCTGCGCGCCTTACCTCATGAAGATCTGATGTCTTCTGCCGCCTAAGATGTCTTCTGCCTTCTCATCCGGCTTCTATCTTCGGCATCTGTGAGGAGGACGGCGGCGCGGCTCCGGGACGAACCCCAGGTGAGACCTGTGTTCCGACTCCCTCTGGAGCTAATGGTGTCCAGTAGCCTTAGAAGCAGTGCTCAACTTGACAAGCCAGCTCTGCTTCTCTCTCCTCGGTCCCACGATGCAGGGAGCCTGTTGCCAACAGGACTCCCTGAAAATAAAAAACCTAACAAAATTCTTTTTCCACAGAAAACTCTGGAGAGCTCTCTGCAGTGCACCCATTCTCTTCTGGGCACAAGATTTAACTGAGGTCTGGAGGAGGGGCATAGAGGGAGGAGCCAGTGCACACCCATAGTCAAAGTTCTTTTTAGGTGCCCTATCTCCTGCGGAGCCCGTCTATACCCCATGGTCCTTACGGAGTCCCCAGCATCCTCTAGGACGTAAGAGAAAAAGGGATACATTTCACGGTGATAAAGTACCTGCCAATCAGCCACTAACTGCCATGTCACAGACATATGTATAATAACGAGTTTTATTGTAAGAACTTACCCTTGTTAAAACTCTTTCTGCGAGGTACACTGGGCTCCACAAGTCTGGACAATGGGGGTGTAGAGTAGGATCTTGATCCGAGGCACCAACAGGCTCAAAGCTTTGACTGTTCCAAGAACGCACAGCGCCACCTCCTATATCACCCCGCCTCCCACCACAGGAGCTCAGTTTAGTTAACCAGTCCAATGCAGTTGCAGGAAAAGAGACGACAACGGTTAGTAGCCACATACACCACACTCTCACGACAAGAGAAGTGTCAGCGGCTAATGCCATATCAACCCAAAGAAGCTAAGTGCGTCAGGGTGGGCGCCTTGTGGAGCCCAGTGTACCTCGCAGAAACAGTTTTAACAAGGGTAAGTTCTTACCATAAAACTCGTTTTCTGCTGTGGGGTACACTGGGCTCCACAAGTCTGGACAATGGGGATGTCCTAAAGCAGTTCCTTATGGGAGGGGACGCACTGTAGTGGGCACAAGAACCCGGCGTCCAAAGGAAGCATCCTGGGAAGCGGCAATATCAAAGGCATAGAACCTTATGAACGTGTTCCCGGAGGACCACGTAGCCTCCTTGCACAATTGATCAAGGGTCGCGCCACGTTGGGCCGCCCAAGAAGGTCCAACAGACCGAGTAGAATGGGCCGTAATGTGAACAGGAGCTGACAGACCAGCCTTCACATAAGCATGCGCAATCACCATTCTAATCCACCTGGCCAGGGTCTGCTTGTGAGCAGGCCAGCCACGTTTGTGAAATCCAAACAAAACAAAGAGAGAATCAGACTTTCGAATAGAAGCAGTTCTCTTCACATAGATACGGAGAGCCCGTACCACATTCAAAGACCGCTCTTTGGGCGACAAATCAGGAGAGACAAAAGCTGGAACCACAATCTCCTGATTAAGGTGGAACAAAGAAACCACCTTAGGTAAATATCTGGGACGAGACCTAAGAACCGCCTGGTCACGGTGAAAAATCAGATATGGGGAACTACAAGACAAGGCACCCAAATCCGACACTCTTCTCGCAGAGGCAATAGCCAGCAAGAACACCACCTTAAGGGAAAGCCACTTAAGGTCAGCTGAACCAAGAGGTTCAAATGGAGGCTCCTGCAATGCCTCCAAAACCACCGACAAGTCCCAAGGAGCCACAGGCGGAACATAGGAAGGTTGGATACGCAACACACCCTGAGTGAAAGTATGAACATCAGGTAAAGTCGCAATTTTTCTCTGAAACCACACCGACAAGGCAGAAATATGAACCTTGAGGGAGGCCAGAAGCAGGCCTAAATCTAGGCCCTGCTGTAGAAAAGCCAAAAGTTTGGCTGTACTAAACTTGGAAGCGTCATAATGGTTAGATGCGCACCAAACAAAGTAGGAATGCCAGACCCGATGGTAAATCCGAGCAGAGGCCGGTTTCCGGGCCCGCAACATAGTTTTAATGACCTCTTCAGAAAAACCCTTAGCTCTTAAGACGGAAGCTTCAAGAGCCACGCCGTCAAAGACAGCCGGGCTAGGTCCTGGTAGACACAGGGGCCCTGAACGAGGAGGTCTGGGCGTTGTGGAAGTAGAAGTGGACGCTCTGACGATAGGCCTTGCAGGTCTGAGAACCAGTGCCGTCTGGGCCACGCCGGAGCTATGAGAAGCAGATTTCCTTTTTCTTGCTTGAACTTCCGAATTACCCTGGGCAGGAGTGACACCGGAGGGAACACGTACGGCAGCCGAAACCTCCACGGCACTGCCAGTGCATCCACGAATGCTTAAACAAAGATTTGGAGGTTCTTACTGGGCGCAATACAAAGCAGCCAATCCGTAGATCTAAGTGATACACCGCTCACTTCACACAATGCAGACAGTAAAAATTCGATCAAACAGAAACAGCGCTAAGTATAGAAAAATATCTACTCCCCTGTTCACATGAGCGTCTTGTGATCTTCCCAGGTGAGGATTCAATTAACATAAAAGGAAAAAGACAAAATGCAAAAGATAGTGTAGTACTGTTAACAATATTGCACAATATTTCAACACTGATTGGTGAATTCCTGGAATTTTTTCACCACCACTCTTCATACACATATGTTATCGGGGTTACCCCCTAGGTGAAGCATTCACACTAAAGTGTTGATGGTATGAACTGCAGATGTTAAAGTCCTATGCTGATATTCCACAATATTCTGGAGTTTCTTTAATACCTTTCTGAAGTTATCCCACCACCTGTGTAGAACTGTTCTTGGAGTTACCCCCTATTACAGAACACTCACAAGAAGGGGTTATATTACAAGCCTTTCATAGTATTTCTCTCTTTAAACGAATCCACCATACAGGACAAGTGTGTCGGGGTTCCCCCCTCTACATCCAACTCACTGTGGTTCTCTTGGTTTGTTTGCATATAGTGTGTCTCCAGCGTCTTCCTCATAAATTTCACATCCACCTCGTCATTTATGGAGAGCAGTCACCACCCGGTAGTATAAAAACAACGAGTTTTATTCCACAAGATTTGGAAATATTCTCCAAAGTACACAGAGTATTCAATAAAAACACTTAAAAGTTAACATAAAAAGGTGACCTATTTTGTCCAGTTTAGGGGAGACTTAATTCCCTAGATGTTATATGGATCCCAAAAAGTGGGGAAAAAAGTCTCACCGCTTTTCCAGACAGGTACACCATAGAAAGAAGAAGTCCCACCGACGCGTTTCGATCCTATGGAGGATCTTTTTCAAGGAAAAGCGGTGAGACTTTTTTCCCCACTTTTTGGGATCCATATAACATCTAGGGAATTAAGTCTCCCCTAAACTGGACAAAATAGGTCACCTTTTTATGATAATTTTTAAGTGTTTTTATTGAATACTCTGTGTACTTTGGAGAATATTTCCAAATCTTGTGGAATAAAACTCGTTGTTTTTATACTACCGGGTGGTGACTGCTCTCCATAAATGACGAGGTGGATGTGAAATTTATGAGGAAGACGCTTGAGACACACTATATGCAAACAAACCAAGAGAACCACAGTGAGTTGGATGTAGAGGGGGGAACCCCGACACACTTGTCCTGTATGGTGGATTCGTTTAAAGAGAGAAATACTATGAAAGGCTTGTAATATAACCCCTTCTTGTGAGTGTTCTGTAATAGGGGGTAACCCCAAGAACAGTTCTACACAGGTGGTGGGATAACTTCAGAAAGGTGTTAAAGAAACTCCAGAATATTGTGGAATATCAGCATAGGACTTTAACATCTGCAGTTCATACCATCAACACTTTAGTGTGAATGCTTCACCTAGGGGGTAACCCCGATAACATATGTGTATGAAGAGTGGTGGTGAAAAAATTCCAGGAATTCACCAATCAGTGTTGAAATATTGTGCAATATTGTTAACAGTACTACACTATCTTTTGCATTTTGTCTTTTTCCTTTTATGTTAATTGAATCCTCACCTGGGAAGATCACAAGACGCTCATGTGAACAGGGGAGTAGATATTTTTCTATACTTAGCGCTGTTTCTGTTTGATCGAATTTTTACTGTCTGCATCCACGAATGCTGCTTGAGGATCCCTTGTCCTTGCTCCGAAGACCGGAACCTTGTGATTGTGTTGAGACGCCATCAGATCCACATCTGGAAGACCCCACCTTTCCACGAGGAGTTGAAACACTTCTGGATGGAGGCCCCACTCGCCGGCATGCACGTCCTGACGACTGAGAAAGTCCGCTTCCCAATTCAGGACTCCCCGGAATGAATATTGCCGATATTGCCGGTAGATGGCGTTCTGCCCAACGTAGAATCCGTGAGGCTTCCTTCATTGCCAAACGGCTTTGAGTGCCGCCTTGATGATTTATGTAAGCCACTGTGATGGCGTTGTCCGACTGTACTTGAACAGGATGGTTCTGAATCAAATGCTGGGCTAGGTTCAACGCATTGAAGACCGCCCGCAATTCCAGAATGTTGATCGAGAGGAGAGATCCCTCCTTGGTTCACCGACCCTGCAAGGAGTGCTGCTCCAGCACCACACCCCAACCTCTTAGACTGGCATCTGTCATCAACAGGACCCAGTTGGAAATCCAGAAGGGACGGCCTCTGCACAATTGTCGATCCTGGAGCCACCAGAGCAGCGACAGACGGACCTCCGGAGTCAAAGAGATCATTTGAGACCTGATCCGGTGAGGCAGGCCGTCCCACTTGGCTAGAATCAGCTTCTGGAGGGGGCGAGAATGGAATTGAGCATACTCCACATGTCGAATGCTGATACCATGAGGCCCAGCACCTGCATTGCCGAATGTATCGACACTTGCGGACAAGAAAGGAAGCAACGAATCCTGTCCTGAAGTTTCAGGACTTTCTCCTGAGACAAGAACAACCTCTGGTTGTGAGTGTCCAACAGCGCTCCCAGGTGCACCATGCTCTGAGCAGGGACCAGGGAGGATTTCTTCCAGTTGATGAGCCACCCGTGGGCTTGTAGAAACCGGACCATCATATCCAGATGACGCAGGAGAAGATCTGGGGAATTTGCCAGGATTAACAAGTCGTCCAGATACGGCAGTATCCTGACCCCTTGACGGCGGAGTACCACCGTCATCACCGCCATAACTTTGGTGAAGACTCGCTGAGCCGTTGTTAAACCAAAAGGTAACGCCCGAAACTGGTAATGGAGGTTGCCAATAGCGAACCTCAGGTATTGTTGATGTAACACTGCTATAGGAATATGCAGGTAAGCATCCTGTATGTCCAGGGAGACCATGTAGTCCCCAGGTTCCAAGGCCAGAACTATAGAGCGAAGGGTTTCCATAAGGAACTTGGAAACCTTCACAAACTTGTTCAATGCCTTGAGGTTGAGAATGGGCCGGGATGACCCATTCGGTTTCGGGACTAGAAACAGCGCAGAATAGTACCCCCGACCCCTCTGAGCAAGAGGCACCGTACTATGACTCCTGTATCCAGGAGGGTCTGTACCACCGAATGCAGAGTGTTTGCCTTTGTCTGGTCCGACGGGACGTCTGTCTTGCAAAATCGATGAGGGGGTCTGTTTTTGAAGGCTATGGCTTAACTTCGAGTGACGCCTTCCCGTACCCAGGCATCTGAAGTGGTCTTCAACCATTCCTGGGTATACCCTAGAAGCCAGCCCCCCACCCTGGGACCCCCCAGGGGGAAGCCCGCCCCGTCATGCATCAGGCTTATCGGTCTTGGCTGCTGGCTGACGGGCAGCCCAGGCTCTTTTGGGCTTCGGCTTACCAGGTTTGGAAGTGCGGGCCTGCTTATGGTACGCCTGACCTTTTGCTTTACCTGAGGAACGAAAGGGGCGAAAGGACGTGCCTTTGGCCTTCGACACAGAAGGAGCTGTATTAGGCAGACAGGCAGTTTTGTCAGTAGCCAAGTCAGCCACTATCTTATTTAAGCCCTCCCCAAACAGAATATCCCCCTTGAAAGGGAGTACCTCCAGGGTTTTTCTAGAGTCCAGATCCACAGACCAGGATCTCAGCCACAATATCCTGCGAGCCAGGACTGACGTAGTAGAGACCTAGGCCCTCATTCCGAGTTGTTCGCTCGCAAGCTGCTTTTAGCAGCTTTGCACACGCTAAGCCGCCGCCTACTGGGAGTGAATCTTAGCATAGTAAAATTGCGAACGAAAGATTAGCAGAATTGCGAATAGACACTTCTTAGCAGTTTCTGAGTAGCTCCACACTTACTCGGCAACTGCGATCAGTTCAGTCAGTTTCGTTCCTGGTTTGACGTCACAAACACTCCCAGCGTTCGCCCAGACACTCCCCCGTTTCTTCAGACACTCACGCATTTTTCCCAGAAACGGCAGCGTTTTTTCACACACACCCATAAAACGGCCAGTTTCCGCCCAGAAACACCCACTTCCTGTCAATCACATTACGATCACCAGAACGAAGAAAAAACCTCGTAATGCCGTGAGTAAAATTCCTAACTGCACAGCAAATTTACTTGGCGCAGTCGCAGTGCGAACATTGCGCATGCGCAATTAGCGGAAAATCGCTGCGATGTGAAGAAAATTACCGAGCGAACAACTCGGAATGACCACCCTTGGCTGCTAGGATACCGGCATCAGAAGCCGCCTCTTTAATATAGCGAGAAGCTGTGACAATATATGACAAGCATTGTCTAGCATGGTCAGAGGAGATTTCAGCTTCTAACTCCAAGGCCCATGCTTCAATAGCTTCTGCGCCGATGTAGCTGCAATAGCGGACCTTTGTGCAGCACCCGTGAGGGTGTAAATCGCTTTTAGACAACCCTCGACATGTTTATCTGTAGGCTCTTTTAGAGACGTCACGGTAGTGACAGGTAGAGCTGAGGAAACCACCATCCTAGCCACATGCGAGTCTACTGGAGGAGGCGTTTCCCAATTCTTAGACAGCTCTGGCGCGAGGGGATAGCGAGTCAGCATCTTCTTTTGAGGCACAAACTTCGTACCCGGGCTTTGCCAGGGTTCCTGACGTATATCCACTAGGTGGTCAGAGTGAGGTAAAACTTGTTTAATCACCTTCTGACGCTTGAACCTATCTGGTTTCTTAGGAGGAACGGATGGCTCGGGATCATCCGTAATCTGCAGAATTAACTTAATAGTCTCCAAAAGATCAGGAACATCCACATGTGAACTACCCTCCCCATCAGCCGTATCTGAGTCAGAACCTGTGGGGTCAGTGTATGTGCTGTCTTCATCAGACGAGGTGTCAGTGACAGCAGTGGATTGTGAGGAGACGAGCGCTCGCTTAGAGGACCTCTTAGACTTAGGCGAGCGTTGGTCAGACTTTTTAGTAGTCAGGGACTGGTTCAACTTCTTTAATTGAGCAGATAAATTGTCCACCCACGGCGGGTTAGCTGCAGGGACCACATACGGTTGTACCGGCATTGGTGGTCCCATAGGGGGTGTTCGTTTATGAACTAGCGTATGCAGAAGCGTGGAAAAAGCGACCCACGGAGGGTCAGTATGTGCCTCCGTTGCCACAGTCCCACTGGGGGGCAAGGAGCCCCCAGAACCAGAGCCCACAGCTGCTATATTCTCCCCATATGTGCCTGTGGCTTCAGCAACACCAGCAGTGTGTTCCGCCCCAGAACCGTTACCCTCAGAAGCAGACATGATATAACTTGCAGTATGAGGTAACACAGTACAATTATTAGCAGCACTATATCCTTAAACCCAAACCCCTGCGCAGTGTAGTCAGCACCAGCAGAGATAAAGGAGAGATATGGTGACTAAATCGCAGAGAAAAATACGTAATACAGTATATCTTTGTGAAAATCCTATATTAAATAACACTTGACGCACCAAGCCCCCTCAGGTTATAGAATATAGGGATAGCAAGTTGAGTGAAAGACACAAATGGACACCACTCAGCTATCAAATGCGCACACAGAAAGTCACAGTTTGTACAATGCAGAGGTTACAGACAATAATACTGCACTGGACTAGCTTACACAGCTATATAACAATAGATATAACAGTACACAGTCAGAACTGGATGTATATCACAGGGTAATTGTACTATAAACCCCTGACTAAATGCACTCTTTCTTACTAACACTGACTAAAAAGGCAGGTAGAATACTTAAGTGTCATGTAAAGTCACAGCGCTGACAACCAGGAGGCTTTACATAGGAGGATTTGCCCAAGCATTCCCAGGAACAGTGAGCTTAGTAATGGCGCCGCAGACACTGACAGGGAGTGAGGAAAGACAGAGATGCAGCTCCAGGGCGGGAACACTTGCTGGAAATGGCGCCCTGGGGCTGGGGGAGGGGCTTCAGGTCTAAGCCTTATCCCCCTTGCTGGCAAAACCACCGGGTACTGTGGGCGATATTAAAATCGGTTTTAAGAGAAAACCTGACCTGCGCCCATGCCCTGGTGATCTAGTGGGATCGCCTGTATCCAGTGTCCCCCGCCAGCACGCGCGGCCCGCCTCCCACTGACCGCGCCGGATCGCGATAAAGACCGGGTCCCGCGAGCGGGACCCACTTACCACCCCCCGTAGCGCGGCCACGCGATCATGGAGAGCCCCAGCCGTGTGTGTCTAACATGAAGAAAACCGGAGCAACCGCTGTAGGTACCCGGCAACCAGGGCTCGGGAGTGTACAGCGCCGCTGGGGAGAGCTGGAGCTGCAGCAGTGAATGTCACAAGACATTTACCACCGCTGCTGCCCTTGAAGTCTTCACTTTTTACCTCATAAAAAGCTTTTCTCAGGGCTGCTTGGAGCAGCCCCTCTGTTAAGTGCCTGCTTACTGCAGCACCAACTGACAAACTGAGCTCCTGTGCTGGGAGGCGGGGTGATATAGGAGGCGGCGCTGTACATTCTGGGAACTGTCAAAGCTTTGAGCCTGTTGGTGCCTCGGATCAAGATCCTACTCTACACCCCATTGTCCAGACTTGTGGAGCCCAGTGTACCCCGCAGCAGAAAATACAGTTACCCCAGTCCACCTAGTGGCCACCTGCATCTCCCCTCCGGAAGTGGTTGCAGGTTAGGGGGCACTAGGCCGACGCTTTGCCTAGGGTGCAGAGAGATCGTGCACCGGCCCTGACTATCCATATACAGCTAATGAATCACATATACCATTTTCTAGAACAGCATTCTTACAAGCAAATGTCTGGTGACCAGCTCAAGGTTATAGCCACCCAGCAGCCTTAGATACATTGGTCATAAGCCCTGATGCCACAGCTGCCTCCCTGGTGCCCCCTCACTTTGTGCAGCTCTTGCAGCTGGTTACAGTAGAGGAGCAGCTCCTCCAGGCTGCGGCTGTAGCAGTACACATGGTCTGAAGGGAGCAGTGCTGCTTATTTACTGACTCCACATGCCGTTGACAGTGCCACAGGGGGATGCACTTCAGCATGCCTGCCCTGACCCTGTCTTGGCTTTCCCCTTCCCCCTCACACTTATGGTGCAGACTACAGGGGGTACACACAGAGTTCAGTGATTAAATTCTAAGCTATCTGACTAGATTGCTTAGAAGTTAAGCACGGATCTCTCCGTGTGCATGCCCCACAGCGATAGCGATGCTCGGCCCCACGCATTGCTATAGGCACAATCTAGCAGATCACGCATTTCACCGCTGGGTGAAATGAGCACCTCCTCCCGTCCACCCCCCTCGCTCAGCACACATTGCACTGTGCTGAGCGGGGGGGGAGATATGTGTGCTGATAGATCGCTCAGCACACATCTCTCCTCGTGTGTACGGGGCTTAAGGCCCATACAGATGGGCCGATGTGGGAGAGATGTGTGCTGAGCGAACCACTCAGCACACATCTCTCCCGCCGCTCAGCACAGCGCGATGTGTTCTGAGCATGCGGGAAGAGACAGGGGGGCCGCTCATTTCACCCAGCGGGTGAAGTGAGCGACCCGCTAGAATGGCCTGCATGCATCGCTGTAGGGGGAACACACGGAGGGATAATGCTTAAATTCTAAGCAATCTAGTCAGATTGCTTAGAATATCGCTCCGTGAGTACCCCCCTTTACAGCTTAGAGAAGCACAATGCCTGCAGGCAATGCTTCTGTGAGGGCCTGCAGACGAACAGTCCAGCCCTGCCCACTGGTGTCTCTCTCCTGCTGGCTGGGGCTTCCGATGGTGTCTCCCTCTGGTCAGATCTCACTGACCGCTAGTGGCTCCCTAGTGTTGAGTTCAAGTCCAGCAGGCTGGTGTTCCTGCTGACTGGGGCACCCCATGTTCACAGCACCTGCACCCCACCCAAGTCCCGTGCCCCCCTGGCTGTGAACCACACAAAACTCACCTATCACAGCTTCTGTGAGCTCTGCTCTGTCTGACGCTAAAGCCAGGCTGCTGCTCTAAAGCAGACACCAGGAAAATAATCTACATAAACCCGCATAAACAACCGACCTATTGTATTAGCAGTGGGTGTGCCATACACACACCACGATGTACCAATATAGCTAAAGATATATCGGTTATCGGCTGTGCTTCAGGGCGGACGCGATATGTCTGTGAACAAAGTAATTCACAGACATATCGTTTGTACACACCCGCCAATCCGTTAATAATATATTGGCCAATCAATCGGTCAATATATCTGTCAGTGTGTACCCAGCATTACACTCTCAGGGTCCATTCAGAAGAAATACAGCAACTATGGCTCACAGACATAAACGTGCAGCAAAGCCAATAATAAGGGCTTATCGCTGTTTGTGTAACCCACCTCTAGTTACTAGGTAATTGTGGATTACCAATATACTTTAGCTCCTCCACCCAATTACTATTATTGTATGTGATACTTAGATTTACTAGACTTGCTTGGGTAAGCCTAGGTTAAGTGTAGCTGCTTAATGTCTGCCTAGCACAGCAAACAATGTGAATATTCCAAAACATGTATTCAGTAAAAATGTATATATAACCTATGTTTTTACCTCGCTTCTCTTTCCGGGATCCTCAAAGAAAGCTACACAGGAACTTAGGTTAACAAATAAAAAAACTGTCTAGATTTAATGTGGATATATACGACTAAAAAGTTTACAACTTATATCGGTGTTCTTTTAATGTCACCATAAGGGTATACTTACTTAAATACACACTCTATAAACATTTATGCTAACTACAAAGGTTACTGCATGCAATGCAAAGAGGCTTGGAAAACACATTCATACAGCTGGACCCGGGCTTTTATAATCTCTCATTGTATTGCAGAATAGTTGGTGCACCATGGGGCCCTTTAACTGAACTCTTGTATGTAAGCTGCTGTCTTTAGCTCCGTATGGTTGTCTTTTGTGAAAGAAATAGACTATTGATGCTACTGTATATAATACGTTTCTCTTAGGTTTAGCTTTTCCTGAGGAACTTGTATATATTTGTATCCGTAGTGGCGTCGGACAAACAAAAAAGTCTTTTAAAAAGTATACCGTCACTCAATAAATGTAATATTGCTCTAATGAGTATAGTAGTTTTTTTCTGGAGTCAATTGCAGTTCTTAGTTTATAATATTTCCACTAGAAGACTTTGCTGTGGGTTACTATAGAAATAGATAAAGGGCCCCATACACTAGAACGATAATGCCTGATTTCATCCGATTTTGGGCATTCGGCCCGATATATCGGGTGAAATCGGGCATTTTGGAGGTGTTTCTGATCCGATCCGATGCGCGTTCCCGTGAGCATCGGATCTGATCCTCCAGATTGACCGTGCTGCACTAGTGATCATGTCCGACCCCGCAGGCATGGCTGGGATCGGCCAAGATATATTATATGCAAAAAGACAGCATACGACGTATCTTGGGCGATCCTGCCGCCCGGGAGGCTGCCGGGGTGATCGCCTGCGACATGACGGTCGGACATGTTGCATAAGTGTATGGGGCCCTTAAGCTTTAGCCCTTGAAATACACAAAAACTGTTTATGGCAACAAATATTTCACGTTTAAGAGGCAGAAGTAATCAAATATAGTTAACTTGTTAATATTCTTGCTATAGTGTTATATTTTGTTATTTTTATAACCACTGTAAAAGTCATCACATAAGCCAGTGGTTCTCAAACTGTGTGCCTCGGGATACTTGCAGGGGTGCCCTGGGATGGTGGTCCTGGACCAAATCAAGCTACTTATGGTCAATGGAATAGGCAAAAGCAGTGCTGGTGGCTGCCAATCATAATATATGTGGACAAGCAGAAGCAAATCTTGTTCCTCACTACACAGTTGAACCTAATGCGCCATACACACTGGGCGATGTTGTAGGGCGATATGAATGTTCTTGTTCATTAATAAACGAGAAATCATTCATATCGCTCAGTGTGTATGCACCAACGATGAACGATGTGCGGCCCCGCGGTCGTTCATCGTTGGTTTTCCGTCATTTTGCAATGCAAGTCAGTTTGGATGATATTGAGATCGATCATCGTCCAAAATGCCGCCATCGCCCAGTGTGTAGGGCGCATTAAGATGACATGTAAACACAATTTACTTAATGTAATATTTCTTTAAAAATTTCTTAATAAGAAACATTTGGCCTAGGGGTGCTGTGAAAACAATTCTTATGCTCTAGGGCGTGATTCAAAAAAGTTTGAGAACCACTGACATAAGCTTCTCTAGTAGCTGCTGCTAATAACTACTTATAAAATCTAACTCAAATCCACTCCTTTCATATAATAGAAAGTTGTAACCTTAAATCCTACAATAGAAATCACTTAATAAGATGCCTGATGTCTCTTTACAGCAGTATTTACAGTATCTCAGCAGTTCTTATTAGATGGCTGTATTATGTTAGATGTTACATAACTTTACTTACTGTAGTTTTCACGAGATAAGTCTTTTCCCTTTTTAATATTAGAATTCTCAGTTTCTAGCTGCCTTCTTAAATGAGTTTTAGTTAATTTTCCTGCTTGTATTAAGTAAAATTGTGGCTAGTGGTGCTAGAGGTGTCACTGCTACCGTTGACAAACAGTGCGGAACCCTTCACACGCCCAAAAAGGGGTGTGACACCACGGAAAATCCAGAATGTGGGCGTGGCCTCTTTAGAAAGGGGCATGGTTTCGCAGGCAGTCCCCGATTTCATCACTCCAGGAAGTGTGCCTAGCATCCCCAGAGATGCTTGCTGCCCCTGGAAACGGGCCTATATGCAGTGTGGGCTCCTCTGCTGTGACAGGAGTGGGGTGCTGAAGGAGAATGTCACATTGCAGCACCCGGCTACCGTCACTGTGGAGAAGCTGGCATTTTTGTGTCACCCTCTACGAGGTTGACACCCGGGTGCTGTGCTATCAGGCATGGGAGTGCTTTACACTTTCCCCAGTGAAGCCATCTGAACTGAGCTCCACCATCTGTGTCCCCCCCCCCCCCCCGACTCCTCCCTTAGGCAAGGTACACACTTGCCGATGTCACGATGTCAGTGACGTCACGATGTCAGTGACATCGCGCAAAAGATCCCCCCGCAAACAATATCATTCATATACACTGAACGATATATCGTTTGCGTCTCATCAATAACGGCATGCACCCACATCCAGGTGCATGTCATCTCGTACAATATCTTTAGATTTCAAGTTGAAAACTAAAGATATTGTACCTAATGACCCGCAGGAGCACGCATCATTAACGATATAGAATATCCACACTTGCCATTATATATACAATATATTATCCGATATGCAGGTTCGGACGATATATCGGGTGCACATCGGAAAGTGTGTACCCAGCCTTACACTCACAGCCAAGGAACTTATGGTGTTGCTTTAGTCAGCATCTGGGATCTAAACTGCTGTTACTTACAGTACATCTCTAATGCAAACAGTGGCTGGTGCAACAAAAAAAGGTGGGTGCTGACCAGGGGTATATGTAGTCCTCTCTTACTCAGGAGGCTGAGACGCTGTTCACTGTGCACTACTGTTAAGGTGTGTACACACGCTGCAATATTTCTTTCGATTTTGACTAGTCAAAATCGAAAGAAAATATAGTGCATATCGGACCATGTGTATAGTCCTTGCTATGCCGACACGCGGTACCGCAGGATCGGCATCGCAAGGAAAAATTGACTGTGCAGGAAACCCAACATTGACTATATCGGCAGGGCCGGGCTCCGGTCACATTGAATAGTTAAAGTCAGGCTGACGGCGCATTGCGCTGTGTGTACACAGCCTTAGTCACCTCAAGAGGCTGGCTGCTCACATTAGCAGCAAATTACACTGTGCTGCCTGTCACCTGCTCTCCCTCAGACCAGTATCTCCTCACAATGACTTCACTGCAACCAATTCTAGTGCTCCTATCAGGCACTGACTCCCCCAGTCCTCAGGCACACCCACAACTCACTCCCCTTCTCCTCTTCCAGTTCCTCCTACAAGAGGGAATTAGCTCCTCCCTCTCTGTAAAAGCACAGCTCTATCACTCACTACTCTTCTCCTCCTGGGGGCCACCCACTGACTCATTTCATCAGTGCTGGCTCCTGTATAAAGCTGTACCAGTGGTTATGCACATAGCCGCACTCCTCCATTTCCCTCGGCGAGTCCATCCTGTCCTGACTAGTACCTTGAAAACTCCCAGATGGCACTTCTGTGTCCGAGTGTGTGAGGCTGTAATCTTATCTCTGCCACAGAGCCCCAGATCTTTCCCGCTCTGCCTGCGAGACCAGTGCCTGTTGCGTGGTGCTCCCAGCACATTGCTATTCCATGTGCATTTAGACCTTTCCATAGTAACTTATTTAAGCTTCAAAACTGGTGCAGGGTGCTATTGAGTACTTCCATTGCCCTAACTTCTACAATGGCCATCTGTATTCAGTGTAAATACAATGAAATTCTTCTTCTTCTTTTTTTTATACATATATTACCATTGATGTCACAAATAATAGAGAATGAATGAATGCGCTGTCACTAGCCACTAGTGTAGGGGTTGGTAAGTCCCAAAGAGGTATAACGTTTAGAAACTAGGTGATATACACCAGCGCTGGTTGTTTAGTAAAAATTTACACTTATAAAGACAAATTGAATAATCTAGGATGGTAGGTTATAAAGTAAAAAAATAAAGTGTATTTAATAGACACAGTCACTTTGAAACATAAGTACCATTAAAACATAGCTATTTAGCAAGAAAATGAATGTATTATGACACAATAATTTGGCTCCGGTCCACTTACGGAGGAACCGGAGCCACCCCTATCTACAAAACCTATGCACATTGCTGTGCTTAGACTGGGGACTTGCTAGGACTCTAGCGGTATTTATTCATCACCTCCGATCAGGGTTGGACTGGCCCACAGGGGTACAGGGGAAACCACCGGTGGGCCCTACTGCCTGGGGGCCCACACCCTACTCTCGGGATCAGGTTCCAGACTGTACTGTTATTAATCTGGTACAGTACATTATCATGCATACACTACAGTATTTACTGTATATATTTATCTAGGAGACAAACCCATGCAAAATGGTTAGGCAAACCAATGTGATGGTGGTGATGGTGGTGGTGGGGGTGGGGGTGGGGGTGGGGGTGGCTGCCCCCCCCCCCCCCCGCTAAAGACTGGCCACACCCCTAAACATGGGCCCCTACCACTGTATTCCCCCGGTGGGCCCTACATGCCCCAGTCCGACACTGCCTCCGATTATCTATTGTGGATCCTATTCCAGAGGAAGTCCTAGCCAGGGTTTGATCTTGCCATTACTAAGGAGCCAAAGGATTGTGTCATAATACATGAATTTTCTTGCTAACTGGTTTTTTTTTAATGGTACTTATGTTTTAAAGTGATTGTGTCTATTAAATACACTATTTTATAACTTTATAACCTACCATCCTAGATTAATCAATTTGTCTTTATAAGTGTACATTTTTACTAAACAACCAGCGCTGGTGTATATCACTTTGTTTCTATATGTCATAAATAATAACATATCAGGGACGTGCAGTCGGGGGAGTCAGTGCCTCCCCAGTCATAATGATTAAAATAATACAAATAAAATATTTATAACACAGATTATGTGTCATTTATATCTACTTTGAATTATTCTAATCATTTTCCCCCTATGAAAATGCCTGCATATGGGAATAGTAGGCAGCCACCGGCTGTAAAAGCCCATTGAAAAAAAACACAGAAAAGCGTCACCTATACATGTGCCTCAATGACAGGGAACGTGTCTTTAACACACATGAAAGCACGACCCTGTCAGTCCCGCAGATGTAACTGGACCAGAGATTTCAGTGCTGGATCCGCTGTCCAGCAGGCAAATGCGGCTTCGAGACACGGCAGAGGTTGTGGGTATTTGTGGCGGCAGGACCCAGCGGAGATAATGTGGCTGGCGGCAGACTTGAATCTGAGAGGATCCGGTGGGGAGGGAGCAGGCGAGAGCTCCTGAAGACAGAAGACCCCAGATGCCCTGGGGAGGCGGTGGCGGCCATGTAAAAGAGCTTAAAAGGTCACTGCCCCCATGTGAAGATGCAGTATAATAAATTATTAAAACATTAGGTGTTGTGTTTTTATTTTAATATTTTCTTTACAAGCCGACTACGGATGCCAGTGGCCCCCATAATTTCCGGGCATGCTGGCACTTGTGGTTCACCAAGTACTGGCATGCTGTGGCAGGCTTGCTGGGACTTGTAGGCCACTTGTAAAGAAAAATATTATAACATGAACCCCACACCCGACGCCACCAGGGGTGCGAGGCATAGCACTGGGTTATCAGCCTACTGATGGTTGTTGCTTTGAAGGGGGATGGGGGGGGGGGCTACCAATACTGGTTTGGGGGGTGTTTAATGTTATGGCAGGGGGACCCCACACAAGCGTCTCCCCTGCCATGGCATTATCCCCCTGGCTGGTTTCAGCCTGGTGCTGGTTTTGCTTAAAAAATGCTCTCTTTTTTTTGGAGGGGGTACGCGACCAGCCACTGATTGATTGATATATATATATATATATCAATCTGTGGACAAAAGATTCATCCAAGTAGGCAATAGACATTTATGTTACCTATTTTTGTGTTATACCCAGAACCTTCATAAAATTTGTCATTTCAAATGTATGTTTTTGTGCATGGCAACATGTTAATTTAATTTTTCTTTTATCTTGTAACTGATTACACTGTGGTGACTAGCAGTCATACTCCAGGGGGTCAATTCAATTATGACAATGCATGGTCATGGTGTGTGGCTGCACACATCCCTGATAATTACAGTAGGCAAGCATTGCACATGGGGTGTGACAGAAAATGTCCCATAGTTGCAACCTCGTTTCTGCCACCTCGCCCCCATTACTGCTATTTGAATGGCCCCCCATGAGTTCATTATGATGGTATTTGTCATAGTGTCAAAAAAGAAATTCAACAGCAAACATGGAACATTATTGTCGCAAATTATAATTTTCCTACGGGTATGGGTCGTTGTGTCGACTCAACTTAGGTTGACAGTCATTAGGTCGACCATGGAAGGTCGACATGCATTAGGTCAACAGAGGCAACAGGTCGACATGGGTTTTTGTACTTTTTTTGGTGTTGTTTTCTTCGTAAAGTGACGGGGAACCCCAATTAGTGCACCGTGTCCCCTCACATGGCTCGCTTCGCTCGCCATGCTTCGGGCATGGTGCCTCGCTTCGTTACCAATGCGCTCGGTACAGGTTAACGTTCCCAATTGTAGTCTACGTGGATCGTCGAGTATGAAAAAGTCCATAAAATGGAAAAAAAGTGAAAAACTCATGTTGACCTTTTGACCTAGTACATGTCGACCTATTGACCATGTCGACCTATTGACCATGTTGATCTAATGCATGTCGACCTTCAGTGGTCGACCTAATGACCGTCAACCTAAGCTGTGTCGACGTAACGACCGTATCCCTTTCCTACATAGGGAACCCTATTCAAATTCTGATTAGTGTTACTCCTCAATGTTTAGTAATCCTTATATCAACTACAGTGAGGCCTGTAAAATGCAACCCACCATTTTAAATAATAATAATATTGATAGACCCATTCGGAGACTGCAGTTCATTTCCACATATACTTTAATAGTAGATTTACTAAAGCTTCTAAAACAGAAAATGGTGGTTTTGCCCATTTCAACCAATCAGATTCTCTGTCATAACCTTGAATGCAATAAATAAATGATTGCTAGAATCTGATTAGTTGCTATTGTTAATACCACCATTTGTCTGTTTTCAACGCTTTGGTAAATCTACCTCATAGAGAGGAAAGTGAGTTATATGTTTGGTTGCCAGGACTCCTAAATCCCAGGCCAAACCCAGAGTACTTGAAACATAGAAACATAGAATTTGTCGGCAGATAAGAACCACTTGGCCCATCTAGTCTGCCCCTTATTTTTATTTTTTTTTATATTATTTTTTTATCACTAACCTTATTTGATCCTTATTTCTTTGTAGGATATCCTTATGTCTATCCCATGCATGTTTAAATTGCTCTACTGTCTTAGCCTCTACCACCTCTGATGGGAGGCTATTCCACTTGTCCACTACCCTTTCTGTGAAATAATTTTTCCGCAAATTTCCCCTCAACCTCCCCCCCTCCAGTCTCAGTGCATGTCCTCGTGTCCTATTGCTTCTCTTCATTTGGAGAATGTTTCCCTCCTGGACTTTGTTAAAACCCTTCATATATTTGAAAGTTTCTATCATGTCCCCCCTTTCCCTTCTCTGCTCCAAACTATACATATTGAGATTTCTTAGTCTTTCTGGGTATGTTTTGTGATGTAGGCCATGCACCATTTTAGTTGCCCTCCTTTGTACAGTTTCTAATGTATTAATATCCTTTTGAAGATATGGCCTCCAGAACTGAATACAGTATTCTAGATGAGGCCGTACTAATGACCTATACAGTGGCATTATTACTTCTTTCTTTCTGCTGCTGATTCCTCTCCCAATGCAGCCAAGCATCTGACTAGCCTTCCTCATTGCCTTGTTACATTGCTTACCTGCTTTTAAGTCATCTGAAATAGTGACTCCTAGATCCCTTTCCTCCTCAGTAGTTTCCAGTATAGTGCCATTAATACTGTATTTAGCTTTAGGATTTTTGAGACCCAAGTGCATGATTTTGCATTTTTTGGCATTAAACTGTAATTGCCAGACTCTTGACCATTCCTCTAGTCTACCTAGATCCTCAATCATTTGTTTTACCCCACCTGGTGTGTCTACCCTGTTGCATACCTTTGTGTCATCTACAAAAAGGCATACTTTCCCTTTAATGCCATTTGCAATGTCACCAATAAAGATATTAAAAAGCACTGGTCCAAGTACTGATCCCTGGGGAACTCCACTGGTAACATTTCCCTCCTGTGAATACACTCCATTTACCACAACTCTCTGTTTTCTATCCTTCAACCAAGATCTTATCCATTCAATAATCCTAATATCCAATCCCAAACTTTCAAGTTTATTTAGCAGTCTGCGATGTGGAACTGTGTCAAAAGCCTTACTAAAGTCTAGATAAGCTATATCCATGGCTCCACCTTTATCCATCACTTTAGTCACACAATCAAAAAAGTCAATAAGATTTGTTTGACATGATCTCCCCCCAGTGAATCCATGCTGTTTGGGATCCAGTAAATTGCCGGATTTGAGATAATCTACAACTCTTTCTTTTAAGAGTGTTTCCATCAATTTCCCTACTACTGATGTAAGACTCACTGGTCTGTAGTTGTTTGCCTCTTCCTTGCTTCCACTTTTGTGCAGTGGGACTACGTTTGCTCTTTTCCAGTCCCCTGGAATTTCTCCTGTAGCTAATGACTGGTTGAATAATTCTGTCAATGGTGCTACCAGCACCTCTTTAAGTTCTTTTAATATCCTTGGATGTATCCCATCTGGCCCCATACATTTGTCCACTTTCAGCTTTGAGAGTTCTGTTAGGACCTTCTCCTCTGTAAATGTACTTGTTTCATTTTCCTGAATATCCCTGCAACTTAACTGTGGCCCCTTCCCCTCTCTTTCAGTAGTAAATACTGAGCAAAAATAATCATTAAGATGATCTGCTATTAAATTGTCTCCTTCAACAAGACTCCCAGTGTCCGTCTTTAGTTTTATAATTCCGCCTTTTGTTTTTCTCTTTTCGCTTATATACCTAAAAAAAGTTTTGCCTCCTTTACCCACTGACTGGGCCATTTTCTCCTCAGCTTGTGCCTTTGCACATCTGATTACCTTCTTTGTCTCCTTCTGTCTAACAAGATATATCTTTTTGTCTTCATTATTTTGTGTCTGCTTATATTTCCTAAAAGCCATCTTTTTTGCTCTCACAATATTTGCTACTTCTTTTGCAAACCACACTGGCTTCCCTTTCCTTGTGTTTTTCCTAACAGTTTTGATACAAAGGTCTGTTGCCTTCAATATTGCACATTTGAATGTTTCCCACCTCTCCTGCACTGTTTCCAAGTTCCTCCACTCTGCCAAAGAATCGCTTACACATTTTCCCATCCCTACAAAATCAGCCTTCCTAAAATCCAACACCTTTGTTTTTGTATGGGACGAGTCAGTCTCTGTCTTAATGCTGAACCATACTGCTTGATGATCACTGGATCCCAGGTTTTCCCCCACCTTTACGTCCGATAATCTGTCTCCATTTGTAAGTATTAAGTCTAATATTGCGTCTTTCCGAGTGGGCTCCCTCACCAATTGGTGGAGGGATGCTCCCTGAAGGGAATTTAAAATGTTCCTACTTCTAGTGGAACTAGCAACAGACACCTCCCAGTTTACATCCGGAAGATTAAAGTCTCCCATGATTATTACCTCTCCTTTTAATGCCATTTTAGTTATGTCCTGCAATAGGTTCTTGTCAAGTTCCTCTTCCTGACCTGGTGGCCTGTATATCACGCCAATACGAATAATCAACTTTTCCCCTGTTTCTATGGTCACCCAAAGGGCCTCAGTTTTTTCTTCAATACTTTGTATTAATGTAGTATTTATGGCATTTTTTACATACATTGCTACCCCTCCTCCGATTTTTCCAATTCTGTCCTTCCTAAATAAAGTATATCCCGGTATAGCTATGTCCCAGTCATGATTTTCATTGTACCATGACTCTGTAATTGCCACAATATCTAGATCATCCCTTGTCATTATTGCAGTTAGTTCTGGGATTTTATTTCCTAAGCTCCTAGCATTTGCACACATAGCTTTTAGAGTTTTGTTTGTGCTTTTTCTGTTTCTAGCTATGTTCTTCTCTCTGCCTATCAGACTATTCTATCCAGATATAAACAAGAGACGTGGCAACTTTAGAGATGAATATACTGTATATACATTTCTTTTAGCAGCATACACCTGTAGTTATGGCTGGTGGATGGGTACTTAGCATCTTTCTTCCTCAGGTGTATCCATGACCCCATCCTCCTACTCAGCTTACAGTATGTGTTGTAAGCGAGGTCATAGGTAGAAGAGGAATGTGTCCGTTCCTCTCATGCTGTTGGCTGCTACTTTGTCAGTGACTGGGAACATCCATCAACTCCGTGCAGGGCCGTAACTAGGGGGGGTCTCTGACCCACCTGTCTGCCCACAGCTGGCTCCGCCGCTGTGCGGGTGAGCTCCAGTACCTGGGATCTCTCCTATGCCGGCTACTCTCTTAAACTCTCTTCTTTGCCATGCAGTGCTGCAACTAGCACGCGGTGCACCGTAGAAGCTATAGAAGCGCACTGTGCTCCCAGTTAGCAGTATCAACCTCCACTTTGCCTCCCTGATGGGGGAATTTGGTGTAGCTTATAGGGGGATGTAGTGTGGTGAGGTAGTGTACCATATAGGGTATGTAGTATAGTAATGTATTGCAGTATATAGGGGCATGTAGTGCACTGATGTGGTGTAGCATATAATGGGATGTAGTGTAGTGATGTAGTGTAGCATATAGGGTATTTAGTGCAGTACATAGGGGCATGTAGTGTAGTGTAGTGATGTAGTTCAGTGTGTAGGGGATGTAGTATAGTGATGTAGTGCAGTGGATAGGGAAATGTAGTGCAGTGATGAAGTGTTATGATATAGTGCAATGTATGGGGACACACAGAGGAGCATGTAGTTGAACACGCTGGCGGGGCATGTGATGCAAAGGGCATTTGAGGCACATAGGAGAATATTGTCCAATAGTATCCCCTTTTATCAACATTTTTGATAATCTGATTATTTTAGTCTAACACGGTTTGTTTATTTTCATTGTTTTTTTATTGTTTTTTCCGTTGAGGGGAAGAAGGGGGGTGAGGGGGGGGCGCCAAATTACTGCCTTGCCCCCGGTTACGAAAATCCTAGTTTCGGCCCTGCTCAGTGACATTATAGATAATTAAGGCCCATATTGTAAAGTATAGCCTTTTTGAAATTAGTACTTTTACATATCAGGACATAATGAACAATAATTATCTAGTCCTTACCAAGTCCTAAAATATAAAACAAGTAATCTCATGTGACAAATAACAGGTATGAAGAAGCCATATCTAAAATGGAAAGACGTTTGTAGAACCACCTTTTAACAGCAATTTATTTGGAGGTTTTTTTTCCCTGTATGTTTATCAGTCTTTGAGTAATTGTTAAATGACTTATGCTCATGAGAGAGTCTGCAATACGTAGACAAAACGGGTCAGCTGTGTGACATCCACAGCTTGATTATCTGTACCAAATGTAACCATAATAATAATAATAATAATTTTATTTATATAGCGCTCTTTCTCCAATAGGACTCAAGGCGCTTAACAGATAAAGTACATAGCATAATATAGTACATAAAAATAAGATTTTACTCACCGGTAAATCTATTTCTCGTAGTCCGTAGTGGATGCTGGGAACTCCGTAAGGACCATGGGGAATAGCGGCACCGCAGGAGACTGGGCACAACTAAAAGAAAGCTTTTAGACTACCTGGTGTGCACTGGCTCCTCCCACTATGACCCTCCTCCAAGCCTCAGTTAGGATACTGTGCCCGGAAGAGCTGACACAATAAGGAAGGATTTTGAATCCCGGGTAAGACTCATACCAGCCACCAATCACACCGTATAACTTGTGATACTATACCCAGTTAACAGTATGAAATATAACTGAGCCTCTCAACAGATGGCTCAACAATAACCCTTAGTTAGGCAATAACTACATACAAGTATTGCAGACAATCCGCACTTGGGATGGGCGCCCAGCATCCACTACGGACTATGAGAAATAGATTTACCGGTGAGTAAAATCTTATCTTCTCTGACGTCCTAGTGGATGCTGGGAACTCCGTAAGGACCATGGGGATTATACCAAAGCTCCCAAACGGGCGGGAGAGTGCGGATGACTCTGCAGCACCGAATGAGAGAACTCAAGGTCCTCCTCAGCCAGGGTATCAAATTTGTAGAATTTTGCAAACGTATTTGCCCCTGACCAAGTTGCAGCTCGGCAAAGTTGTAAAGCCGAGACCCCTCGGGCAGCCGCCCAACATGAGCCCACTTTCCTCGTGGAATGGGCTTTTACTGATTTAGGATGCGGCAATCCAGCCGCAGAATGCTCCAGCTGAATTGTGCTACAAATTCAGCGAGCAATAGTCTGCTTAGAAGCAGGAGCACCTATTTTGTTGGGTGCCTACAGGATAAAAAGCGAGTCAATTTTCCTGACTCCAGCCGTCCTGGAAATATAAATTTTTAAGGCCCTGACTACGTCCAGTAACTTGGAATCTTCCAAGTCCCTAGTAGCCGCAGGCACTACAATAGGTTGGTTCAAGTGAAAAGCTGATACCACCTTAGGGAGAAACTGGGGACGAGTCCTCAATTCTGCCCTATCCATATGGAAAATCAGATAAGGGCTTTTACATGACAAAGCCGCCAATTCTGACACACGCCTGGCCGAAGCCAAGGCCAATAACATGACCACTTTCCACGTGAGATATTTCAAATCCACAGTTTTAAGTGGCTCAAACCAATGTGATTTTAGGAAACTCAACACCACGTTGAGATCCCAAGGTGCCACAGGAGGCACAAAAGGGGGCTGAATATGTAGCACTCCCTTTACAAATGTCTGAACTCCAGGCAGTGAAGCCAGTTCTTTCTGGAAGAAAATCGACAGAGCCGAAATCTGGACCTTAATGGAACCCAAGTTTAGGCCCATAGTCACTCCTGACTGTAGGAAGTGCAGAAAACGACCCAGCTGAAATTCCTCTGTTGGGGCCTTCCTGGCCTCACACCATGCAACATATTTTCGCCAAATGCGGTGATAATGGTTTGCGGTTACTTCTTTCCTGGCTTTTATCAGCGTAGGAATGACTTCCTCCGGAATGCCCTTTTCCTTTAGGATCCGGAATTCAACCGCCATGCCGTCAAACGCAGCCGCGGTAAGTCTTGGAACAGACAGGGCCCCTGTAGCAGATCCTGTCTGAGCGGTAGAGGCCATGGGTCCTCTGATATCATTTCTTGAAGTTCTGGGTACCAAGCTCTTCTTGGCCCATCCGGAACCACGAGTATCGTTCTTACTCCTCGTCTTCTTATTATTCTCAGTACCTTTGGTATGAGAGGCAGAGGAGGGAATACATAAACCGACTGGTACACCCACGGTGTCACTAGAGCGTCCACAGCTATCGCCTGAGGGTCCCTTGACCTGGCGCAATATCTAGTTTTTTGTTGAGGCGGGACGCCATCATGTCCACCTGTGGCCTTTCCCAACGGTTTACCAACAGTTTGAAGACTTCTGGATGAAGTCCCCACTCTCCCGGGTGTAGGTCGTGTCTGCTGAGGAAGTCTGCTTCCCAGTTGACCACTCCCGGAATAAACACTGCTGACAGTGCTAAGACGTGATTTTCCGCCCATCGGAGAATCCTTGTGGCTTCTGCCATCGCCATCCTGCTTCTTGTGCCGCCCTGTCGGTTTACATGGGCGACTGCCGTGATGTTGTCTGATTGGATCAGTACCGGCTGGTTTTGAAGCAGAGGCCTTGCCAGACTTAGGGCATTGTAAATGGCCCTCAGTTCCAGAATATTTATGTGTAGGGACGACTCCTGACTTGACCAAAGTCCTTGGAAATTTCTTCCCTGTGTGACTGCCCCCCAGCCTCGAAGGCTGGCATCCGTGGTTACCAGGACCCAGTCCTGTATGCCGAATCTGCGGCCCTCTTGAAGATGAGCACTCTGCAGCCACCACAGTAGAGATACCCTGGTCCTTGGAGACAGGGTTATCAGCCGATGCATCTGAAGATGCGATCCCGACCACTTGTCCAAGAGGTCCCACTGAAAGGTTCTTGCATGGAACCTGCCGAATGGAATTCTGCTTCGTAAGAAGCTATCATTTTTCCCAGGACTCGTGTGCAGTGATGCACCGATACCTGTTTTGGTTTCAGGAGGTCTCTGACTAGAGATGACAGCTCCTTGGCTTTCTCCTGCGGGAGAAATACTTTTTTCTGTTCTGTGTCCAGAACCATCCCCAGGAACAGTAGGCATGTGGTAGGAACCAGCTGTGACTTTGGAATGTATAGAATCCATCCGTGCTGTTGTAGCACTTCCCGAGATAGTGCTACTCCGACCAACAACTGCTCCTTGGACCTCGCCTTTATAAGGAGATCGTCCAAGTACGGGATAATTAAAACTCCCTTCTTTCGAAGGAGTATCATCATTTCTGCCATTACCTTGGTAAAGACCCTCGGTGCCGTGGACAGTCCAAACGGCAGTGTTTGGAATTGGTAATGGCAGTCCTGTACCACAAATCTGAGGTACTCCTGGTGAGGATGGTAAATGGGGACATGTAGGTAAGCATCCTTGATGTCCAGGGATACCATGTAATCCCCCTCCTCCAGGCTTGCAATAACCGCCCTGAGCGATTCCATCTTGAACTTGAATTTTTTTTTATGTATGTGTTCAAGGATTTCAAATTTAACATGGGTCTCACCGAACCGTCCGGTTTCGGTACCACAAACAGTGTGGAATAGTAACCCCGTCCTTGTTGAAGTAGGGGCACCTTGACTATCACCTGCTGGGAATACAGCTTGTGAATTGCCTCTAGCACAGCCTCCCTGCCTGAGGGAGTTGTCGGCAAGGCAGATTTGAGGAAACGGCGGGGGGGGGAGACGCCTCGAATTCCAGCTTGTACCCCTGAGATACTACTTGAAGGATCCAGGGATCCACCTGTGAGCAAGCCCGCTGATCGCTGAACTTTTTGAGGCGGCCCCCCACCGTAACTAGCTACGCCTGTGGAGCCCCCGCGTCATGCGGTGGACTCAGAGGAAGCGGGGGAAGAATTTTGATTCTGGGATCTGGCTGATTGGTGCAGCTTTTTCCCTCTTCCCTCGTCTCTGTGCAGAAAGGAAGCGCCTTTGACCCGCTTGCTTTTCTGAAGCCGAAAGGACTGTACCTGATAATACAGTGCTTTCTTAGGCTGTGAGGAAACCTGAGGTAAAAAAATCTGTGGATACGAGGTCCCAGAGACCATCCCCAAACAATTCCTCACCCTTATAAGGCTCTATGTGCCTTTTAAAGTCAGCATCCCCTGTCCAGTGTCGGGTCTCTAATACCCTCCTGACAGAATGGACATTGCATTAATTCTGGATGCCAGCCGGCAAAATATCCCTCTGTGCATCCCTCATATATCAGACGACGTCTTTAATATGCTCTTATGTTCGCAAAATAGTATCCCTGTTTGACAGGGTCACAGACCACGTTGCAGCAGCACTATCTGCAGGTCTCAGTCTAGTACCTGAGTGTGTAAATACAGACTTCAGGATAGCCTCCTGCTTTTTATCAGCAGGTACCTTCAAAGTGGCCGTATCCTAAGCCGGCAGTGCCACCTTTTTTGACGAACGTGTGAGCGCCTTATCCACCCTAGGGGATATCTCCCAGCGTAACTTATCCTCTGGCGGGAAAGGGTACGCCATCAGTAACTTTTTAGAAATTACCAGTTTCTTATCGGGGGAACCCACGCTTTTTCACACTTCATTCACTCATTTGATGGGGGAACAAAACACTGCCTGCTTTTTCTCCCCACACATAAAACCCTTTTTTAGTGGTACTTGGGTTAATGTCAGAAATGTGTAACACATTTTTTATTGCCGGGATCATGTAACGGATGTTCCTAGTGGATTGTGTATATGTCTCAACCTCGTCGACACTGGAGTCAGACTCCGTGTCGACATCTGTGTCTGCCATCTGGGGGAGCGGGCGTTTTTGAGCCCCTGATGGCCTTTGAGACGCCTGGGCAGGCGCGGCTGAGAAGCCGGCTGTCCCACAGCTGTTACGTCATCCAGCCTTTTATGTAAGGAGTTGACACTGTCGGTTTATACCTTCCACCTATCCATCCACTCTGGTGTCGGCCCCACAGGGGGCGACATCACATTTATCGGCATCTGCTCTGCCACCACATAAGCCTCCTCATCAAACGTGTCGACACAGCCGTACCGACACACCGCACACACACAGGGAATGCTCTGACTGAGGACAGGACCCCACACAGCCCTTTGGGGAGACAGAGAGAGAGTATGCCAGCACACACCAGAGCGCTATATAATTTAGGGATTAACACTATATTGAGTGAATTTTTCCCAATAGCTGCTTGTATATACAATATTGCGCCTAAATTTAGTGCCCCCCCCTCTCTTTTTAACCCTTTGAGCCTGCAAACTACAAGGGAGAGCCTGGGGAGCTGTCTTCCAGCTGCACTGTGAAGAGAAAATGGCGCCAGTGTGCTGAGGGAGATAGCTCCGCCCCTTTTTCGCGGACTTTTCTCACGCTTTTTTATGGATTCTGGCAGGGGTATTTATCACATATATAGCCTCTGGGGCTATATATTATGATATATTTGCCAGCCAAGGTGTTTTTATTGCTGCTCAGGGCGCCCCCCCCAGCGCCCTGCACCCTCAGTGACCGGAGTGTGAGGTGTGTATGAGGAGCAATGGCGCACAGCTGCAGTGCTGTGCGCTACCTTGGTGAAGACTGATGTCTTCTGCCGCCGATTTTCCGGACCTCTTCTTGCTTCTGGCTCTGTAAGGGGGACGGCGGCGCGGCTCCGGGAACGAACACCAAGGCCAGTTCCATGCGGTCGATCCCTCAAGGAGCTAATGGTGTCCAGTAGCCTAAGAAGCCCAAGCTAGCTGCAAGCAGGTAGGTTCGCTTCTTCTCCCCTTAGTCCCTCGATGCAGTGAGCCTGTTGCCAGCAGGTCTCACTGTAAAATAAAAAACCTAAAATAAACTTTCTTTCTAGGAGCTCAGGAGAGCCCCTAGTGTGCATCCAGCTCGGCCGGGCACAGAAATCTAACTGAGGCTTGGAGGAGGGTCATAGTGGGAGGAGCCAGTGCACACCAGGTAGTCTAAAAGCTTTCTTTTAGTTGTGCCCAGTCTCCTGCGGAGCCGCTATTCCCCATGGTCCTTACGGAGTTCCCAGCATCCACTAGGACGTCAGAGAAATAATGAAGTACATTTTCATAAAATACAGAAGCATGGAGATACTAAAGGGACAATTATGGGAATGCTTGAGTAAACGGGAAAGTCTTGAGTCTACTTTTTAAGGATTCTATAGTTGGGGCCTCTCGCACTGTGCGGGGAAGTGAGTTCCATAGAGTCGGAGCTGCATGACTAAAAGCTCAACCCCCAGATGAGTTACGGTAGATTCTAGGTATTGCTAAAGGTCTTTCATCTACAGATCGCAGTGATCGAGTGGGGCAGTATGGGGTCAGAAGCTGCTTCAGGTACCTTGGGTCCTGGTCATGTAATGCTTTGAAACTCAGTAAGCCAATCTTGAAGATGATTCGCATCTTACAGGCAGCCAGTGAAGGGAGTAAAGTATGGGTGTTATGTGGCTAGAACGGGGCTGGTTGGTTAACAGCCTGGCAGCTGTGTTTTGCACCAGCTGTAAGCGTTGCAATTCTTTTGCTGGGAGACCAAGGTAGAGGGCATTACAGTAGTCTAATCGAGATGATACAAACGCATGTATGACTTTTGGCATATCATCTGGGGGAATTAAGTACTTGATTCTGGCTATGTTCCTCAGGTGAAAGAATGAGGATTTGATTGTGGCTGATATCTGATGTTTAAGTGTCAAGCCACCATCCAGGACAACGCCAAGATTCCGCACACGATCACTGGTCTGTAATTCTGAATCCCCGAGTGTAAGTCCAGTTGGTTGGCTATGCTGCAGTCTTGTCCTTTGATGTTGCGGTCGTATCATAAGGACCTCTGTTTTATCCGGGTTCAGTCGCAGCCAACTGGCGCTCATCCACTCCTGTAGCTCAGCTAGACAGCCATATAGGGTTGCTATTGGGTTATCAGTGCCCGGAGCAAAGGACATGGCGCCTGATTATTTCGCCCAATGGGAGCATGTATACTGCAAAAAGCTCTGTGACCTGCCTGTGAGAAATGATTTGAACCAGCTTAGGACTGTGCCATCCAGACCACAGAAATGTATCAGTCGCTCAATCAGAAGCCCATGGTCCACTGTATCAAATGCTGCCGAGAGATCCAGGAGGATTAATATTGAACAGTCACCTCTGTCTCTTGCAATCAGAAGATCATTTAACACACACACCAGGGCTGTTTCAGTGCTATGTCTTCTCCTGAATCCTGATTGGAATGGATCATAAATATCATGGGTAGTCAGGCGGGTTTCCAGTTGATTTGCAACCACTTTCTCAATAACCTTTCCTAGGAAAGGAAGGTTTGATACCGGTCTGTAGTTGGTCATGCAGTCGGGATCCAAATTAGGTTTTTTAAGAAGCGGTCTAACAATTGCTTCCTTTAGGGGTCCAAGAAAAATGCCTGTCTGCAAAGAGCATTGAACAATTTTTGCAAAGACAGGACCAATTATATGCATACAACTTATTAGAAGCTTGGTTGAGGCCGGGTCCAGATCACAGGTGGTGGGACGCAAAATCCGAGCAAATTCAGCAGTGTCCTTTACATCCACTGGGTCAAAGCTGGTCCATGAAGGCAGGTAGCTTATATTGGCAGGCTTTGTAGTTTGACACTCCTTTGATGGCACTGTGGAGATTCCAGCCCGGATGGTGGATATTTTATCTGCAAAGAAGTTTGCAAACTTGTTGCATCTTGCCTGGGAGAGGGTTTCATCGTCTGCAGGCATGCTGGCTTGCAAAGCATCTCCACTGTGCGGAAAAGTTGAGCTGGCCTATTGTTTGCTGCTGTGATCTCATTTGACAGGAACTGTGATTTCTTACGAGTGATTGTCGATTGATATTCTTCATTATGCTTTATTAGTTTTGTTTGGTCACCCACTAGGTTAGTCTTCCTCCATCGTCTTTCCAGTCTACGCCCCCTTTTCTTGACTCACTAACACTGTTGTCGAACCATGGAGCTTGACGTTGTGGTTTACGAGGTCTTATATGCACAGGGGCGATAATATCAATTGCAGCCATAACATCCCTATTATAATAACGGACTAGGGAACAGGGATCTTCACAGGCACCCAGTATAGCAGAGAGATCCAGATTTGCGGCAAGAGCCTGGGGAGTCATACCCCTCCTTGGACGATACCTGGTCAACTCCACGGGCAGAGATCTTATTTGAGGGGTTGCAACTGAGAACCAAAGGGAGTAGTGGTCTGACCAGATGACTGGGTTTATTTTTAGGTCAGTGACTTCTAATCCAATCTGAAAGACAAGATCGAGAGTGTGACCACTTGTATGTGTGGCAGAAGGAATGACCTGTGTGAAGCCCAGACCATTCATTGTGCACAGGAGGTCTTGGCCAAGGCGTGAGAGCTCATCATCCACCCATGCATTGAAATCCCAGAGGATGAGCCATCTTTGATGTTCCAGAACCAGGCCAGCAACAGTGTCTGCAATTTCTTGTATAAATATCTTTCCATCTCCAGGGGGCCGGTAAATGAGAAGTACTCTGAAACCTAATCCTGTCGAACTCCGGGCAGCAATGCACTCGAATGAGCGAGTAATTTCAGTAGGGTGGACCCTAAGTTTAAGTTCTTTTTTGAAGCAGATAGCCACTCCGCCACCCCTGCGGTCCAGTCTTAGGTTGTGGATGACAGAGTCGTTTGTTGGTACTGCAGCCTCCAATATAGGTGTTGCATTTTCATCTAGCCAGGTCTCTGTAATACAGGCTAGATCTGCAGATTCAATAAGGTCAGCAATTGTTGCAGTCTTGTTTCTTATAGATCTGGCATTACAAAGGACTGACCTGATTGGGCATACCAGAGGGCCTTCAGTTTTCTTTATGTTAAGTGCAGGAGCTCTGGGTATGGGGGTCACAAAGTGAAAGTTAACAGTTCTGTTCTTCCAA